>NC_092093.1:1514880-1524880 GCF_045679555.1 Salvelinus alpinus | reverse complement strand
TATTTAATATACATAAATATATATAAATATACATAAATATATTTAATATACATAAATATATAGGCAAATACACATGGAAATTAATTGAAACAGAAAGGTATGTAAAAAATAAGCCTATGTTATTTATTGTTCGGTTAGTCTACGTTGACAAAACATGGGAAAATATCCTCTCAACAGCTTATGGTTCTGCTGTATTTAAGGCTCGTTTCAATTGACACTGGAGTTTCATTTTAAAACAAATACTTTGCTTTTAAAACTACTATTGTAGAAACAGCCTTCAGATCTGTCGTTACATTGCTAATTGATATTCAGGAATGATGGAAATTTAACTTTAATGAAGCATTCAGAGGGTTAGGCCCCCTTTGGGTTACTGACTACATTCCAAGGCTTCTGGCGCCACCTACTGGCCACATCCAATTCACTGGTACAGTTTTTTCCAGGCAGTTTTTTTTTTAGGCACAAAGCCTGGACGACTTTTCATTAGAAACGCTTTGTGAATAAACAACCGAAATAAGGATATTCAAAATGCAAGATCGATCACATGACAGAGAAGAACGTTTCTTATCAGTCAGTCTCGTAAAGTCGAACATTTCTAACAAAAAACTCAAAACAATTTCATCAATCTTAGCGAATCTCCTCATCTGTAAACCATTACATTTTTTTTGAAAATGTAGTTTTTTTTTTGTCATAGCTATGACTATAAAAATGTGTGAGCTAAATTTGTAAACCTCCCTCTCCATCTCTCTTGGAACTTGTAGTTCTTCTCAATGGGGAAATACATTATATGAACTACATATCCCTACATCCCCGTTACCATAGCATTGAGAGATTGTTTGGTGTTCTGCTGTGGCTAGAAGTCCATCCTGAGTCTTCACTGCTCTCTGAACAGCTGCTGGAGATACACTACATGGACAAAAAGGTGGACACCCTTTCAAGTTAATTAATGGATTTGGCTATTTCAGCCACACCCGTTGCTGACAAATGTATAAAATCGAGCACGCAGGCATGCAATCTCCATAGAAAATGGCAGTAGAATGGCCCGTACTGAAGAGCTCAGTGACTTTCAACGTGGCACCTAAATAGGATGCCACCTTCCCAACAAGTCAGTTCATCACATTTCTGCCCTGCTAGAGCTGCCCCGGTCAACTGTAAGTGCTGTTATTGTGAGGTGGAAACGTCTAGGAGCAACAACGGCTCAGCCGTGAAGTGGTAGACCACACAAGCTCACAGAACGAGACCACCGAGTGCTGAAGCATGTACCGAGTAAAAATCGTCTGGGGAGGAGACGGGTCAAAGAAGGATTTTTAAGCCTTGAGACAACTGAGACATGGATTGTGTATGTGTGCCATTCTGAGTGTGAATCGGCAAGACAAAATATTGTAGTGCCTTTGAACGGGGTATGGTAGTAGGTGCCAGGAGCGCTGGTTTGTGTCAAGAACTGCAACGCTGCTGGGTTTCCTGTGTGTATCAAGAATGGTCAACCACCCAAAGGACATCCAGCCAACTTGACACAACTGTGGGAAGCATTGGAGTCAACATGGGCCAGCATCCCTGTGGAACGCTTTCATAAGGGAGATGCAACTCACTATTACAAAGGTGTTCTTAATGGGTTTTTACACTCACTGTCCATCAGCTGTGTGACGCATCGACTGTGTGATCCATCTGCTGTGTGATCCATCTGCTGTGTGATCCATCTGCTGTGTGATCCATCTGCTGTGTGATCCATCTGCTGTGTGATCCATCGACTGTGTGATCCATCGACTGTGTGATCCATCGACTGTGTGATCCATCGGCTGTGTGATCCATCGACTGTGTGATCCATCGGCTGTGTGATCCATCTGCTGTGTGATCCATCTGCTGTGTGATCCATCTGCTGTGTGATCCATCTGCTGTGTGATCCATCTGCTGTGTGATCCATCTGCTGTGTGATCCATCTGCTGTGTGATCCATCGACTGTGTGATCCATCGGCTGTATGAGCCATCGACTGTGTGATCCATCTGCTGTGTGATCCATCTGCTGTGTGATCCATCTGCTGTGTGATCCATCAGCTGTGTGATCCATTCAGATAGGGGTGTTAAGACTTCCTCCACTCGCCCACAGACACATTATATAACCCCTGACCCTCTGTCCAGATAGTGGTGTTGAGGTAGGACTTCCTCCACATACCCTGCAGTAACACAGACACATTATATAACCCCTGACCCCTGACCCTCTGTCCAGATAGTGGTGTTGAGGTAGGACTTCCTCCACATACCCTGCAGTAACACAGACACATTATATAACCCCTGACCCCTGACCCTCTGTCCAGATAGTGGTGTTGAGGTAGGACTTCCTCCACATACCCTGCAGTAACACAGACACATTATATAACCCCTGACCCCTGACCCTCTGTCCAGATAGGGATGTTGAGGTAGGACTTCCTCCACATACACTGCAGTAACACAACCACATATGCAGTTAACACACAGTGCAGTGATCAGTGCATGACGAGAGACATTACCGTTTGGTGGCGTGACATCACCAGCGTCGTGTATTCATGGACGACAGACTTCCCCCCCAAGAAAATGCACCATAAAAAAAGAACAAAAACATAAAATAATGTATATTTCGTCTCTCTGTGTTTCATAATTTCCTTTCAATTTGCAAGAGCCTGAATGTATCTCACCGGAGAAAGCATCCGAGCGAGCGAAACAGCACCTCTCTGTCTCTGTATGTGTAGACCATGTATCTGATGCTGTCTGGACAGTGAAACACCACCTCTCTGTCTCAGTAGGTGTAGACCATGTATCTGATGCTGTCTGGACAGTGAAACAGCACCTCTCTGTCTCAGTAGGTGTAGACCATGTATCTGATGCTGTCTGGACAGTGAAACAGCACCTCTCTGTCTCAGTAGGTGTAGACCATGTATCTGATGCTGTCTGGACAGTGAAACACCACCTCTCTGTCTCAGTATGTGTAGTCCATGTATCTGATGCTGTCTGGACAGTGAAACACCACCTCTCTGTCTCAGTAGGTGTAGACCATGTATCTGATGCTGTCTGGACAGTGAAACACCACCTCTCTGTCTCAGTATGTGTAGTCCATGTATCTGATGCTGTCTGGACAGTGAAACACCACCTCTCTGTCTCAGTATGTGTAGTCCATGTATCTGATGCTGTCTGGACAGTGAAACACCACCTCTCTGTCTCAGTATGTGTAGTCCATGTATCTGATGCTGTCTGGACAGTGAAACACCACCTCTCTGTCTCAGTATGTGTAGTCCATGTATCTGATGCTGTCTGGACAGTGAAACACCACCTCTCTGTCTCAGTATGTGTAGTCCATGTATCTGATGCTGTCTGGACAGTGAAACAGCACCTCTCTGTCTCTGTATGTGTAGTCCATGTATCTGATGCTGTCTGGACAGTGAAACAGCACCCCTCTGTCTCAGTATGTGTAGTCCATGTATCTGATGCTGTCTGGACAGTGAAACAGCACCCCTCTGTCTCTGTACGTATAGGCCATATATCTGATGATGTCTAGTCCAAAAGAGTATGACATTGTTGCCTCCCATAGCATTGAATGCAAGGGAAGCCAGTGAGCATTTGGCCTCCTTGACAAAAATAGTATAAAATAATAGCCAATCAGCATTGAGCTAAACTGAGTGAGCTCAACTGTGAATGGTCCGTTTGAATTTGGCTTCACACCAATCACATATCGTTGTTGCATCTCATTGTGTTGTTGTCCTCCAGTGGCTAGCTAGCTAGAATTGTCCCTTTCCTAAATTAGCCATGGATGGAGACAGGGATTTGGACTTGTGGTTTTACCTAATTCTCTGTACTGGCCAATGATTATAATGTTGATTCGGATCCAACCATTAATTCATACATTGTTGTGCCTCTGGGCTAGGAGGATGGAAGTTCATTATGTAGCTAGACGTAGTAACGTTAGGATAATGTTAACTAGATGTAGTAACGTTAGGATAATGTTAACTAGATGTAGTAACGTTAGCCTAATGTTAACTAGATGTAGTAATGTTAGGATAATGTTAACCAGCTGTAGTAATGTTAGGATAATGTTAGAGGTAGTAACGTTAGGATAATGTTAGAGGTAGTAACGTTAGGATAATGTTAGAGGTAGTAATGTTAGGATCATGTTAACCAGCTGTAGTAACATTGGGATAATGTTAACTAGATGTAGTAACGTTAGGATCATGTTAACTAGATGTAGTAACGTTAGGATAATGTTAACTAGACGTAGTAACGTTAGGATAATGTTAACTAGACGTAGTAACGTTAGGATAATGTTAACCAGCTATAGTAACGTTAGGATAATGTTAACCAGCTATAGTAACGTTAGGATAATGTTAACCAGCTGTAGTAACGTTAGGATAATGTTAACCAGCTGTAGTAACGTTAGGATAATGTTAACTAGATGTAGTAATGTTAGGATAATGTTAACCAGCTATAGTAACGTTAGGATAATGTTAACCAGCTATAGTAACGTTAGGATAATGTTAACCAGCTATAGTAACGTTAGGATAATGTTAACTAGATGTAGTAACGTTAGAATAATGTTAACCAGCTGTAGTAACGTTAGGATAATGTTAACTAGCTGTAGTAATGTTAGGATCATGTTAACCAGCTGTAGTAACGTTAGGATAATGTTAACCAGCTATAGTAATGTTAGGATAATGTTAACTAGCTGGCCTGGCACATCGTTGACCATGAAAGGAAGTTAGGTTAGTTAAAGCAAGTATTTTAGCCAGGTAGACTAGGACAACAAATACTAAAAGCATGTACTGTATGACAGAGTCATTGACCGCTTAGTCATCATGAAAGAGAGGAGGACAGTATTGGAGTTTCTCTACAAGTAGGGTGAGTCAACATTTTTCTATGTGCACACACACACACACACACACACACACACACACACACACACACACACACACACACACACACACACACACACACACACACACACACACACACACACACACACACACACACACACACACACACACAAATCCATGGACAGCCACATGATATTTAGCTAAGATCCTGAGCCTGTAGCGCTGACACCGATCTATCAGATATAGATCCCGAGGAAGGCGACTGGAGAGTTGACAGCTGTTGTGCTGTGTGGTGTGAGGAACCAGGGAGCAAGGAGACACAGCTCTGAGGTTTCAGCTGTTGTGCTGTGGTGTGAGGAACCAGGGAGCAAGGAGACACAGCTCTGAGGTTTCAGCTGTTGTGCTGTGGTGTGAGGAACCAGGGAGCAAGGAGACACAGCTCTGAGGTTTCAGCTGTTGTGCTGTGGTGTGAGGAACCAGGGAGCAAGGAGACACAGCTCTGAGGTTTCAGCTGTTGTGCTGTGTGGTGTGAGGAACCAGGGAGCAAGGAGACACAGCTCTGAGGTTTCAGCTGTTGTGCTGTGGTGTGAGGAACCAGGGAGCAAGGAGACACAGCTCTGAGGTTTCAGCTGTTGTGCTGTGGTGTGAGGAACCAGGGAGCAAGGAGACACAGCTCTGAGGTTTCAGCTGTTGTGCTGTGTGGTGTGAGGAACCAGGGAGCAAGGAGACACAGCTCTGAGGTTTCAGCTGTTGTGCTGTGTGGTGTGAGGAACCAGGGAGCAAGGAGACACAGCTCTGAGGTTTCAGCTGTTGTGCTGTGTGGTGTGAGGAACCAGGGAGCAAGGAGACACAGCTCTGAGGTTTCAGCTGTTGTGCTGTGTGGTGTGAGGAACCAGGGAGCAAGGAGACACAGCTCTGAGGTTTCAGCTGTTGTGCTGTGTGGTGTGAGGAACCAGGGAGCAAGGAGACACAGCTCTGAGGTTTCAGCTGTTGTGCTGTGTGGTGTGAGGAACCAGGGAGCAAGGAGACACAGCTCTGAGGTTTCAGCTGTTGTGCTGTGGTGTGAGGAACCAGGGAGCAAGGAGACACAGCTCTGAGGTTTCAGCTGTTGTGCTGTGGTGTGAGGAACCAGGGAGCAAGGAGACACAGCTCTGAGGTTTCAGCTGTTGTGCTGTGGTGTGAGGAACCAGGGAGCAAGGAGACACAGCTCTGAGGTTTCAGCTGTTGTGCTGTGGTGTGAGGAACCAGGGAGCAAGGAGACACAGCTCTGAGGTTTCAGCTGTTGTGCTGTGGTGTGAGGAACCAGGGAGCAAGGAGACACAGCTCTGAGGTTTCAGCTGTTGTGCTGTGGTGTGAGGAACCAGGGAGCAAGGAGACACAGCTCTGAGGTTTCAGCTGTTGTGCTGTGGTGTGAGGAACCAGGGAGCAAGGAGACACAGCTCTGAGGTTTCAGCTGTTGTGCTGTGGTGTGAGGAACCAGGGAGCAAGGAGACACAGCTCTGAGGTTTCAGCTGTTGTGCTGTGGTGTGAGGAACCAGGGAGCAAGGAGACACAGCTCTGAGGTTTCAGCTGTTGTGCTGTGGTGTGAGGAACCAGGGAGCAAGGAGACACAGCTCTGAGGTTTCAGCTGTTGTGCTGTGGTGTGAGGAACCAGGGAGCAAGGAGACACAGCTCTGAGGTTTCAGCTGTTGTGCTGTGTGGTGTGAGGAACCAGGGAGCAAGGAGACACAGCTCTGAGGTTTCAGCTGTTGTGCTGTGTGGTGTGAGGAACCAGGGAGCAAGGAGACACAGCTCTGAGGTTTCAGCTGTTGTGCTGTGTGGTGTGAGGAACCAGGGAGCAAGGAGACACAGCTCTGAGGTTTCAGCTGTTGTGCTGTGTGGTGTGAGGAACCAGGGAGCAAGGAGACACAGCTCTGAGGTTTCAGCTGTTGTGCTGTGTGGTGTGAGGAACCAGGGAGCAAGGAGACACAGCTCTGGGGTTTCAGCTGTTGTGCTGTGGTGTGAGGAACCAGGGAGCAAGGAGACACAGCTCTGAGGTTTCAGCTGTTGTGCTGTGGTGTGAGGAACCAGGGAGCAAGGAGACACAGCTCTGAGGTTTCAGCTGTTGTGCTGTGGTGTGAGGAACCAGGGAGCAAGGAGACACAGCTCTGAGGTTTCAGCTGTTGTGCTGTGTGGTGTGAGGAACCAGGGAGCAAGGAGACACAGCTCTGAGGTTTCAGCTGTTGTGCTGTGTGGTGTGAGGAACCAGGGAGCAAGGAGACACAGCTCTGAGGTTTCACATTTATAGAAACAGGCTCTCGGTACAGCACGTGCACCTTGACATTTACATTTCCTAAAATTGCATAACATGCTCCCGTGTCCAAAAAATACCGGTGCGCCTCTCGCGCCCTGGTTTATATGTTTATGCTCGCGACTCGCCAGTTCGGAACGAAACCTATACTGCTAGCAGACGTGCCTTCTCCAGTTGAGTTGCAGTGACAACATATTACCACATGGGGGCGCTGATGAGCTGGCTGTAGAAAACCTGAAGAATTGGAGTCACCGACCAAACCCTTGTCCTGGAGAGATATAGGGGATGCAGGCTTTAGTTACAGCCCAACACTAACGCACCTGATTCAGCTAATCAAGGTCTTGATTACTAGTTGATCAGTTTAATTAAGTCTGTTAGAGCTGGACTGGCACTAAAACCTGCCCCACCTGCTTCTAGCCTGGGTACCAGTCTGTCTAGCCATCATTACCCAGTTCAGGATGTGGCCCCTAGCCTGGGTACCAGTCTGTCTAGCCATCATTACCCATCATTACCCAGTTCAGGATGTGTCCCCTAGCCTGGGTACCAGTCTGTCTAGACATCATTACCCATCATTACCCAGTTCAGGATGTGTCCCCTAGCCTGGGTACCAGTCTGTCTAGCCATCATTACCCAGTTCAGGATGTGGCCCCTAGCCTGGGTACCAGTCTGTCTAGACATAATTACCCATAATCCCCTGAGAAAGAAACACCAGAGATCTGGAAGCACAACCATTTATTTCCTTAAAATATCGTCATGGTAACTAACAGACACCAAGACTCCCTACACATAAACATTCTACAATCATTTGTTGTTGTTGTATTAACTCTTCTGTTTTATATAAAAGTATACAAACTAACAAAGCCAAGTCCCCCGTCCCCGTCCCCTGTTCCTCTGGGGTAGAGACCCCACAGCGCCTCCCATCAGGTCAATTCGGACATAGCAACAAACATCAGCCATCAAACATCATGGGATCACATGAAGGTTTACCAGCACGGAGAGGAGAAGGGAGAGAGGGGAGTGTGGACAGACATCAAACATCATGGGATCACATGAAGGTTTACCAGCACGGAGAGGAGAAGGGAGAGAGGGGAGTGTGGACAGACATCAAACATCATGGGATCACATGAAGGTTTACCAGCACGGAGAGGAGAAGGGAGAGAGGGGAGTGTGGACAGACATCAAACATCATGGGATCACATGAAGGTTTACCAGCACGGAGAGGAGAAGGGAGAGAGGGGAGTGTGGACAGACATCAAACATCATGGGATCACATGAAGGTTTACCAGCACGGAGAGGAGAAGGGAGAAAGGGGAGTGTGGACAGACATCAAACATCATGGGATCACATGAAGGTTTACCAGCACGGAGAGGAGAAGGGAGAGAGGGGAGTGTGGACAGACATCAAACATCATGGGATCACATGAAGGTTTACCAGCACGGAGAGGAGAAGGGAGAAAGGGGAGTGTGGACAGACATCAAACATCATGGGATCACATGAAGGTTTACCAGCACGGAGAGGAGAAGGGAGAGAGGGGAGTGTGGACAGACATCAAACATCATGGGATCACATGAAGGTTTACCAGCACGGAGAGGAGAAGGGAGAGAGGGGAGTGTGGACAGACATCAAACATCATGGGATCACATGAAGGTTTACCAGCACGGAGAGGAGAAGGGAGAGAGGGGAGTGTGGACAGACATCAAACATCATGGGATCACATGAAGGTTTACCAGCACGGAGAGGAGAAGGGAGAGAGGGGAGTGTGGACAGACATCAAACATCATGGGATCACATGAAGGTTTACCAGCACGGAGAGGAGAAGGGAGAGAGGGGAGTGTGGACAGACATCAAACATCATGGGATCACATGAAGGTTTACCAGCACGGAGAGGAGAAGGGAGAGAGGGGAGTGTGGACAGACATCAAACATCATGGGATCACATGAAGGTTTACCAGCACGGAGAGGAGAAGGGAGAGAGGGGAGTGTGGACAGACATCAAACATCATGGGATCACATGAAGGTTTACCAGCACGGAGAGGAGAAGGGAGAGAGGGGAGTGTGGACAGACATCAAACATCATGGGATCACATGAAGGTTTACCAGCACGGAGAGGAGAAGGGAGAGAGGGGAGTGTGGACAGACATCAAACATCATGGGATCACATGAAGGTTTACCAGCACGGAGAGGAGAAGGGAGAAAGGGGAGTGTGGACAGACATCAAACATCATGGGATCACATGAAGGTTTACCAGCACGGAGAGGAGAAGGGAGAGAGGGGAGTGTGGACAGACATCAAACATCATGGGATCACATGAAGGTTTACCAGCACGGAGAGGAGAAGGGAGAAAGGGGAGTGTGGACAGACATCAAACATCATGGGATCACATGAAGGTTTACCAGCACGGAGAGGAGAAGGGAGAGAGGGGAGTGTGGACAGACATCAAACATCATGGGATCACATGAAGGTTTACCAGCACGGAGAGGAGAAGGGAGAGAGGGGAGTGTGGACAGACATCAAACATCATGGGATCACATGAAGGTTTACCAGCACGGAGAGGAGAAGGGAGAGAGGGGAGTGTGGACAGACATCAAACATCATGGGATCACATGAAGGTTTACCAGCACGGAGAGGAGAAGGGAGAGAGGGGAGTGTGGACAGACATCAAACATCATGGGATCACATGAAGGTTTACCAGCACGGAGAGGAGAAGGGAGAGAGGGGAGTGTGGACAGACATCAAACATCATGGGATCACATGAAGGTTTACCAGCACGGAGAGGAGAAGGGAGAGAGGGGAGTGTGGACAGACATCAAACATCATGGGATCACATGAAGGTTTACCAGCACGGAGAGGAGAAGGGAGAAAGGGGAGTGTGGACAGA
>NC_092093.1:1462619-1514780 GCF_045679555.1 Salvelinus alpinus | reverse complement strand
CCATCAAACATCATGGGATCACATGAAGGTTTACCAGCACGGAGAGGAGAAGGGAGAGAGGGGAGTGAGGACAGATAGACAGGGTATTTGAGACATTCATTAAGCCCTGATCTGGATCGCAGTGCAACAGGATAAGAAAATTAAAACAATATCTGCATAAAAACAAACAATGCTTGAAACCGGGACCAGAGAGACCGAAGTGTGTGTGACAAAGAGAGAGACAGACAGACCGACAGAGAGAGAGAGACATAGAGACAGACAAAGAAACAGACAGAGAGAGACAGACAGAGAGGGGGACAGTATCCAGGAGAGGGAGACAGTATCCAGGAGAGGGGAGACAGTATCCAGGAGAGGGGAGACAGTATCCAGGAGAGGGAGACAGTATCCAGGAGAGGGAGACAGTATCCAGGAGAGGGAGACAGTATCCAGGAGAGGGAGACAGTATCCAGGAGGGGGAGACAGTATCCAGGAGAGGGGGACAGTATCCAGGAGAGGGGAGACAGTATCCAGGAGAGGGGAGACAGTATCCAGGAGAGGGGAGACAGTATCCAGGAGAGGGAGACAGTATCCAGGAGGGGGAGACAGTATCCAGGAGAGGGGGACAGTATCCAGGAGAGGGGAGACAGTATCCAGGAGAGGGAGACAGTATCCAGGAGAGGGAGACAGTATCCAGGAGAGGGAGACAGTATCCAGGAGAGGGAGACAGTATCCAGGAGAGGGAGACCGTATCCAGGAGAGGGGAGACAGTATCCAGGAGAGGGGAGACAGTATCCAGGAGAGGGAGACAGTATCCAGGAGAGGGAGACAGTATCCAGGAGAGGGGGACAGTATCCAGGAGAGGGAGACAGTATCCAGGAGAGGGAGACAGTATCCAGGAGGGGGAGACAGTATCCAGGAGGGGGAGACAGTATCCAGGAGAGGGAGACAGTATCCAGGAGAGGGGAGACAGTATCCAGGAGAGGGAGACAGTATCCAGGAGGGGGAGACAGTATCCAGGAGGGGGAGACAGTATCCAGGAGGGGGAGACAGTATCCAGGAGAGGGAGACAGTATCCAGGAGAGGGAGACAGTATCCAGGAGGGGGAGACAGTATCCAGGAGACAGTATCCAGGAGAGGGAGACAGTATCCAGGAGGGGGAGACAGTATCCAGGAGGGGGAGACAGTATCCAAGGCACAATCAGAACAAACACATAATCTGGGGTTAGGAATCCTTCTCCAGTCCATTTCTGTTTCAGTCCAGTTTAATCGGGTTAGATCCCGTTTCATCTAGTCGATCTGGTTTTATCCGGTTTGGGTCAGGCCTGTGAAAGTGCAGGAGCATTCCTGGTCCAGACGGTAGGACTGCATGTGCTTCGATCACCATAGAAACAGACATTTGAAATACATTGAAAAGGATTCATTAAAAAGATACAAGGTGTCTAACTCCCAGCTGAACAACGGGGTTAGACAGCCCAACCTGGACTAGCCTGGGTACCAGTCTGAGCCATCATGCTACTCGTTGCATCTCATAGTCATGCCAAGGAGTTGACAACACAAACAGATCTGAGACCAGGCTAACAGCAACAATATCTGGGCTATAATATTGGTGTTTACGTCTCATCAAGAACACACTCTGATATCAACCTACACCAAACTCTATGATGCCACTGGTTGTACACACACACACACACACACACACACACACACACACACACACACACACACACACACACACACACACACACACACACACACACACACACACACACACACACACACACACACACACACACACACACACACAACCTTCAGTCTGCTCTGTCTGGACAGAACCCCAGGATACACACTCCTGCAGACACTGTATCAACATATCAAACACTCTACAAAACCAGGAGAAGCGAATAAACAGAGATCGGAATACGGTCGGAACACGGTCAGAACACGGTCGGAACACGGTCAGAACACGGTCAGAACACGGTCAGAACACGGTCAGAATACGGTCAGAACACGGTCAGAACACGGTCAGAACACGGTCGGGCTACGGTCGGAACACGGTCGGAACACGGTCGGAACACGGTCAGAACACGGTCAGAACACGGTCGGGCTACGGTCGGAACACGGTCAGAATACGGTCGGAACACGGTCAGAACACGGTCGGAACACGGTCGGGCTACGGTCAGAATACGGAAACACAGGAAGCGTTCCCTCAGAGACACACTGCATGATCATGTGGTTCTGAGGTCAGGAGACGGTCCAAACCCCACAGGAGAGAAAGTACTCGTGGGATACGTCCTCCACGGACCAATGAGAGAGGAGTCTCAGCGTCGTCTATGGGAGGGGGAGTGCTCTCCCATGAACCCACACACACAGGATGGGGATAGACCAAGAGCAGCCTTCTCCCCCCAGCGCCCCAGGGGGGCCTCTGCTCTCCTACCAATGAGCTCACAGCTGCGTGGCATAGTCGGCCAGTCTAACCAATCACCTCTTCTCCTCTGGTCTGTACGTGAGAGGGGTCTGGTTGTCTTGGTTACCAGTCCATTGTAATGACTGCGTTGTTGTCTTGGCTTCCGGCCCATAATAATAAAGGCGTGGTTTGGTGTTTGTTGTGTTTACCAGGTGTGGTTGGTTGCAGTGGTTACCAGCCGATGAGGTTGGCCTTGGCCTTCTCTGTGAGCTTGCGGACACGCCCCTTGGAGGAAGTGCCGAAGGTGAGGGAGGAGTCTTCAAACAGGAGCTGTCCCTCCTCCTCCTCCTCCGTGTAGCATGCCGTCCGTCGCCCCTGGTTACGCGTACGCATCGAACCCGCCGACCCATCCCCTTCCTGTCCCAGCTCCTCCCCTTCCTTCACATTGACGTTTTCGTCATCCACTGGCGAGTCCCTCACGCGCCGCGATTGTTGCAGAGCCTGGGCGGGAGGAGTGGTCTCGTCATTGATGCGCCGACTGCTCCTCCTCAGTGGGGAAGGGTCAGGGCTAGAAGGGGGAGGGACTTCTTCTGTCCTAATGAGTCTCGGCCTACCGCGTCGGCGCAGCGTTCCTGGAAGTCCCGCCCCTAAGTCTGACAGCCCGGTCGATTCCTGGGCGGAGGATGAAGTCCCACCCTCGTCGCCCGTGGATTGGTCAAGCTCGTCCTCGGGGGTGGAGCTTTGCCAGAGACCCCTCCTCCTCATGACCTCTACTTCCTGTTTGGACTTCCTGCCAGGTGGGCGACCCCTGGGGGCGGGGCTGGGGTCAGGAGTCACCGCTCTAGGTCTCTGCCCTCTACGCCCTGTGAGCAAGCCCGCTGTCACCTGACTCCTGTGACCATTCAGGTGGACAGTAGCCTGGAGGGAGAGGCTACGAGGAGAGGCTGGGGGGAGAGAGAGAGAACGTGAGTTGATGAAGCAGTGGTAGTGCATGTCCTATATAAGACCAAATGATTGCAAATCAATCAAATCAACAAATCAACCAATCAGAGCGGAATCGTACCGGGTGTGTGTCGTACGGGGGTTCTTAGTTTCCGCCGAATGCTCCCACCGCTGCCGTCGGCTCTCAGGGTCAGTCTAGAACGCTCAGCAACACCGGGAGATGAACTGGAGTTATGACCACGCAACGACCAGGAAGACGACTCTACTGAGAGAGAGAGAGAGAGACAGAGTGAGAGACACAGAGAGAGAGAGAGTTCTGCAAAGTTATTGAAAGTGGTGTAGGGGTTAAAACATATGACATAATTAAATCCATGTATACTGGCAATAGTTGCAGCATTAACATTGACAAGAAAATAACAGAATTCTAACCAGGCCTTCGCCAGGGTTGCAATCTGAGCCCTGCGCTCTTCAATATTTACATCAACGAATTGGCCACTATTCTAGAAAATTCCTCAGCCCCTGGTATTAGTCTCCACAATTCAGAGGTTAAATGCCTACTCTTCGCAGATGACCTATGCCTGCTGTCACCCACAGCACATGGCCTACAGCAGAGCATGGACCTGCTAGACCTGCCAGACCTAGGCCCTGGCAGTAAACCCCAAAAATACTAAAATAATGATTTTCCAGAGAAGATCCAGATCTCAGGGAATTAGACCAAATTTCTCAACTGGTACAAAATATTCAGTTGTAGTCGGAAGTTTACATACACCTTAGCCAAATACATTTAAAATCAGTTTTTCACAATTCCTGACATTTAATTCTAGTACAAATTCCCTGGCTTAGGTCAGTTAGGATCACCAGTTTTTTTAAGAATGTGAAATGTCCGAATAATAGTAGAGAGAATTATTTCTTTCAGCTTTTATTTCTTTCATCACATTCCCAGTGGGTCAGAAGTTTACATACACTCAATTAGTATTTGGTAGCATTGTCTTTAAATTGCTTAACTTGGGTCAAACATTTCAGGTAGCCTTCCACAAGCTTCCCACAATAAGTTGGGTGAATTTTGGCCCATTCCTCCTGACAGAGCTGGTGTAACTGAGTCAGGTTTGTAGGCCTCCTTGCTCGCACACGCCTTTTCAGTTCTACCCACAAATTTTCTATAAGATTGAGGTCAGGGCTTTGTGATGGCCACTCCAATACCTTGACTTTGTTGTCCTTAAGCCATTTTGCCACAACTTTGGAAGTATGTTTGGGGTCATTGTCCACTTGGAAGACCCCTTTGCGACCAAGCTTTAACTTCCTGACTGATGTCTTGAGATGTTGCTTCAATATGTCCACATAATTTTCCTCCCTCATGATGCCATCTATTTTGTGAAGTGCACCAGTCCCTCCTGCAGCAAAGCACCACCACAACATGATGGTGCCACCCCCGTGCTTCACGGTTGGGATGGTGTTCTTCGGCTTGCAAGCCTCCCCCTTTTTCCTCCAAACATAACGATGGTCATTATGGCCAAGCAGTTCTATTTTTGTTTCATCAGACCAGAGGACATTTCTCCAAAAAGTTGTCCCCATGTGCAGTTCCAAACCGTAGTCTGGCTTTGTTATGGCGGTTTTGGGGCAGTGGCTTCTTCCTTGCTGAGCGGACTTTCAGGTTATGTCGATATAGGACTCGTTTTACTGTGGATATAGATACTTTTGTACCTGTTTTCTCCAGCATCTTCTCAGGGTCCTTTGCTGTTGTTCTGGGATAGATTTGCACTTTTCGCACAAAAGTACGTTGATCTCTAGGAGACAAAACGTGTCTCCTTCCTGAGCGGTATGACAGCTGCATGGTCCCATGGGGTTTATACTTGCGTACTATTGATTGATGAACCTTCAGGCGTTTGGAAATTGCTCCCAAGGATGAACCAGACTTATTATTATTATTGTTGTTACTGTTGTCCCGTTGACAATCCTGATAATTATTAATTATGTTCATATTGTAAATCTCCAAAGTAAGCTTTGGCAATATGTACATTGTTACGTCATGCCAATAACGCAAATTTGAAAGAGAGAGAGAGAGAGATAATTAGGATCTGGCTAAAAATACTTGAATCGGTTATAGAACCCATTGCCCTTTATGGTTGTGAGGTCTGGAGTCCGCTCACCAACCAAGAATTCACAAAATGGAACAAACACCAAATTGAGACTGCATGCAGAATTCTGCAAAAATATCCTCCGTGTACAATGTAGAACACCAAATAATGCATGCAGAGCAGAATTAGGCCGATAGCCGCTAATTATCCGCTAAAATCCTCACCTGCTTCTTCAGTAGTAAAGTTTCAGTCATGTCAATATGTGACAGTGTACTCCTCACCTGCTTCTTCAGTAGTAAAGTTTCAGTCATGTCAATATGTGACAGTGTACTCCTCACCTGCTGCTTCAGTAGTAAAGTTTCAGTCATGTCAATATGTGACAGTGTACTCCTCACCTGCTTCTTCAGTAGTAAAGTTTCAGTCATGTCAATATGTGACAGTGTACTCCTCACCTGCTTCTTCAGTAGTAAAGTTTCAGTCATGTCAATATGTGACAGTGTACTCCTCACCTGCTGCTTCAGTTGTAAAGTTTCAGTCATGTATATGTGACAGTGTACTCCTCACCTGCTGCTTCAGTTGTAAAGTTTCAGTCATGTATATGTGACAGTGTACTCCTCACCTGCTGCTTCAGTTGTAAAGTTTCAGTCATGTATATGTGACAGTGTACTCCTCACCTGCTGCTTCAGTAGTAAAGTTTCAGTCTTGTATATGTGACAGTGTACTCCTCACCTGCTGTGGAGGGTGGGTGTGTCCTGGTGCAGCGTGTTCGTCCAGGGGTCTGTGGCTCCACCCTCCCATTGACGAGGGGGAGGGGCTGTCTGAAGGGGAGGTTCTGTCTCAGGGAGGGGGGGCGCAGGGGGGCTGCAGCTGGAGCCATGGGAGGGGCTGAGGAGTCTGGTCTAGACATGCCCCTCAATGAGACACGCCTCTTCCTCTCTGGGCTAAAGGAGGGGGGAGATAGAGCCTTGTGATAAACGTTTAACACACTGATGCTAGGTCGCATTAACCAATCACAAGGCTCAAACATACTGATGCTAGGTCGCATTAACCAATCACAAGGCTCAAACACACTGATGCTAGGTCGCATTAACCAATCACAAGGCTCAAACACACTGATGCTAGGTCGCATTAACCAATCACAAGGCTCTAACACGGATGTTAGGTCAGGTTAACCAATCACAAGGCTCTAACACGGATGTTAGGTCAGGTTAACCAATCACAAGGCTCTAACACGGATGTTAGGTCAGGTTAACCAATCACAAGGCTCTAACACTCTGATGTCAGGTTAACCAATCACAAGGCTCTAATCCTCTGATGCTAGTTCAAGTTAACCAATCAGGTACCTTGAGGCTGTGCTGCTGGACGGAGAGTCACTCCTCCTCTTCACCGCATGTCGTGTCTGCCTGTCCGTACTGTGTCTCGCCTGTCTTTCCGCCCCACGTCTCGTCTGTCTGTCTGTCTGCCTGTCCGTACTGTGTCTCGCCTGTCTTTCCGCCCCACGTCTCGTCTGTCTGTCTGTCTGCCTGTCCGTACTGTGTCTCGCCTGTCTTTCCGCCCCACGTCTCGTCTGTCTGTCTGTCTGCCTGTCCGTACTGTGTCTCGCCTGTCTTTCCGCCCCACGTCTCGTCTGTCTGTCTGTCTGCCTGTCCGTACTGTGTCTCGCCTGTCTTTCCGCCCCACGTCTTGTCTGTCTGTCCGGCCCGTGCTGGGTCTTCCTGTCCGTCTGTCCGTGGACGGCCTTGTAGTCAGCCAGGATGGAGCTGACGTGTTCCTCAAACAAGGCAGACAGACGCAGACTCATACTATAGATCTACACAGGAATAGGAGTGCATTAATATGTTATAAACAGGAATAGGAGTGTATTAACATGTTCTAAACAGGATTAGGAGTGTATTAACATGTTATAAACAGGAATAGGAGTGTATTAACATGTTCTAAACAGGATTAGGAGTGCATTAACATGTTATAAACAGGATTAGGAGTGCATTAACATGTTATAAACAGGAATAGGAGTGTATTAACATGTTATAAACAGGATTAGGAGTGCATTAACATGTTATAAACAGGATTAGGAGTGCATTAACATGTTATAAACAGGATTAGGAGTGCATTAACATGTTATAAACAGGAATAGGAGTGCATTAACATGTTATAAACAGGAATAGGAGTGCATTAACATGTCATAAACAGGAATAGGAGTGTATTAACATGTCATAAACAGGAATATGAGTTTATTAACATGTTATAAACAGGAATAGGAGTTTATTAACATGTTATAAACAGGAATGTATTAACATGTTAATACACTCCTATTCCTGTTTATGACATGTTAATACACTCCTAATCCTGTCTGACATGTTAATACACTCCTATTCCTGTTTATGACATGTCATAAACAGGAATAGGAGTGTATTAACATGTTATTAACACGAATGAAAGCGTATTAACATGTTAAACACGAATGAAAGTGTTAACGTGGTATAAACATGAATAGGAGTGTATGAACTGGTTATAAATATAAAGAGGAGTCTATAAACTGGTTATAAACATAAATAGGAGTGCGTAAACTGGTTATAAACATGAATAGCAGTGCGTAAACTGGTTATAAACATGAATAGGAGTGCGTAAACTGGTTATAAACATGAATAGGAGTGCGTAAACTGGTTATAAACATGAATAGGAGTGCGTAAACTGGTTATAAACATGAATAGCAGTGCGTAAACTGGTTATAAACATGAATAAGAGTGTGTAAACTGGTTATAAACATGAATAGTAGTGCGTAAACTGGTTATAAACATGAATAGCAGTGCGTAAACTGGTTATAAACATGAATAGGAGTGTGTAAACTGGTTATAAACATGAATAGGAGTGCGTAAACTGGTTATACACATGAATAGGAGTGTGTAAACGGGTTATACACATGAATAGGAGTGTGTAAACGGGTTATACACATGAATAGGAGTGTGTAAACGGGTTATAAACATGAATAGGAGTGCGTAAACTGGTTATAAACATGAATAGGAGTGCGTAAACTGGATATAAACATGAATAGCAGTGTAAAAATGTGTTATAAGCATTATGTGTCTCACCCGGGACTTCTTGCTGGGTGTGTAAGCTTTAGAGTTGCTGAAGATGAGACGTACGTCCTGGCAGAGCTCCAGGGGAGAGGTGTACTCCCCCGCACTGAGCATGCTCCGTACCGTCCCGAAGTCCATGGGCGTTTCCACAATGTCCAGGTAGTCCTGACGGCCAGGTAGACAGACAGTTATAGTTAGACAGGTGTGAAAGAGACAGGCTGTCAGAAAGACTGGTTAGAGACAGACAGGTATTTACAGGGTACTGCTCCAGGTAGACAGACAGTTATAGTTAGACAGGTATTTACAGGGTACTGCTCCAGGTGGACAGACAGTTATAGTTAGACAGGTATTTACAGGGTACTGCTCCAGGTGGACAGACAGTTATAGTTAGACAGGTATTTACAGGGTACTGCTCCAGGTGGACAGACAGTTATAGTTAGACAGGTATTTACAGGGTACTGCTCCAGGTGGACAGACAGTTATAGTTAGACAGGTATTTACAGGGTACTGCTCCAGGTGGACAGACAGTTATAGTTAGACAGGTATTTACAGGGTACTGCTCCAGGTGGACAGACAGTTATAGTTAGACAGGTATTTACAGGGTACTGCTCCAGGTGGACAGACAGTTATAGTTAGACAGGTATTTACAGGGTACTGCTCCAGGTGGACAGACAGTTATAGTTAGACAGGTATTTACAGGGTACTGCTCCAGGTAGACAGACAGGTATAGTTAGACAGGTATTTACAGGGTACTGCTCCAGGTGGACAGACAGTTATAGTTAGACAGGTATTTACAGGGTACTGCTCCAGGTGGACAGGCTGTTATAGTTAGACAGGTATTTACAGGGTACTGTTCCAGGTGGACAGACAGTTATAGTTAGACAGGTATTTACAGGGTACTGCTCCAGGTGGACAGACAGTTATAGTTAGACAGGTATTTACAGGGTACTGCTCCAGGTGGACAGACAGTTATAGTTAGACAGGTATTTACAGGGTACTGCTCCAGGTGGACAGACAGTTATAGTTAGACAGGTATTTACAGGGTACTGCTCCAGGTGGACAGACAGTTATAGTTAGACAGGTATTTACAGGGTACTGCTCCAGGTAGACAGACAGTTATAGTTAGACAGGTATTTACAGGGTACTGCTCCAGGTAGACAGACAGGTATTTACAGGGTACTGCTCCAGGTGGACAGACAGTTATAGTTAGACAGGTATTTACAGGGTACTGCTCCAGGTAGACAGACAGGTATTTACAGGGTACTGGTCCAGGTGGACAGACAGTTATAGTTAGACAGGTATTTACAGGGTACTGCTCCAGGTGGACAGACAGTTATAGTTAGACAGGTATTTACAGGGTACTGCTCCAGGTGGACAGACAGTTATAGTTAGACAGGTATTTACAGGGTACTGCTCCAGGTGGACAGACAGTTATAGTTAGACAGGTATTTACAGGGTACTGCTCCAGGTGGACAGACAGTTATAGTTAGACAGGTATTTACAGGGTACTGGTCCAGGTGGACAGACAGTTATAGTTAGACAGATATTTACAGGGTACTGCTCCAGGTAGACAGACAGTTATAGTTAGACAGGTATTTACAGGGTACTGCTCCAGGTGGACAGACAGTTATAGTTAGACAGGTATTTACAGGGTACTGCTCCAGGTGGACAGGCTGTTATAGTTAGACAGGTATTTACAGGGTACTGGTCCAGGTGGACAGACAGTTATAGTTAGACAGGTATTTACAGGGTACTGCTCCAGGTAGACAGACATTTATAGTTAGACAGGTATTTACAGGGTACTGCTCCAGGTGGACAGACAGTTATAGTTAGACAGGTATTTACAGGGTACTGCTCCAGGTGGACAGACAGTTATAGTTAGACAGGTATTTACAGGGTACTGCTCCAGGTGGACAGACAGTTATAGTTAGACAGGTATTTACAGGGTACTGCTCCAGGTGGACAGACAGGTATAGTTAGACAGGTATTTACAGGGTACTGCTCCAGGTGGACAGACAGGTATAGTTAGACAGGTATTTACAGGGTACTGCTCCAGGTGGACAGACAGTTATAGTTAGACAGGTATTTACAGGGTACTGCTCCAGGTGGACAGGCTGTTATAGTTAGACAGGTATTTACAGGGTACTGCTCCAGGTGGACAGACAGGTATAGTTAGACAGGTATTTACAGGGTACTGGTCCAGGTGGACAGACAGTTATAGTTAGACAGGTATTTACAGGGTACTGCTCCAGGTAGACAGACAGGTATTTACAGGGTACTGCTCCAGGTGGACAGACAGTTATAGTTAGACAGGTATTTACAGGGTACTGCTCCAGGTGGACATACAGTTATAGTTAGACAGGTATTTACAGGGTACTGGTCCAGGTGGACAGACAGTTATAGTTAGACAGGTATTTACAGGGTACTGGTCCAGGTGGACAGACAGTTATAGTTAGACAGGTATTTACAGGGTACTGCTCCAGGTAGACAGACAGTTATAGTTAGACAGGTATTTACAGGGTACTGGTCCAGGTGGACAGACAGTTATAGTTAGACAGGTATTTACAGGGTACTGCTCCAGGTGGACAGGCTGTCTGAAGGGTTCAGAGTCTTCACACTGGAACAGCAGGTCTAGTAGATTCCTGCAGCGCCGCCGCCAGGGATCAAAGGACCGGGGAAGACCTCGCCTCACACCCCCACCACCCTAACACACAAACAGACCACCATGTCAGCACAACGCCAACAATGAGTGGGTATGGTACGTTTACACAGGCAGCACAATTCTGATATTTTTTACCCTAATCAGATCAGATCTTTTGCCAATAATTGGGCTGCCTGTGTGTGTGTGTCACCTTCTTGTTCCGTGTGGATGTTGCAGGAGCATCAGCATCTTCATCATCATCTTCATCATCCTACAACACCATGGAAACAGAGCATAGATAAATTATATTTAGTTCACACACATGGAGTAGTGACAATGCCAAACACACACCTCATCCTCGGTGTCGGAGAAAGCATTCTTCTTCATGGAGTTGTAGAGAGGAATAATGTCGGGCAGAGTTTGGTCCCTGAGAGAGAGAGAAACTACAGTTATATACCAGTGTACTGTCATTACAGTAACAGGTATATGCCAGTGTACTATCATTACAGTAACAGCTATAACTATAGTTATATGCCAGTGTACTATCATTACAGTAACAGTTATATACCAGTGTACTATCATTACAGTAACAGTTATATACCAGTGTACTATCATTACAGTAACAGGTATATACCAGTGTACTGTCATTACAGTAACAGTTATATGCCAGTGTACTGTCATTACAGTAACAGGTATATGCCAGTGTACTGTCATTACAGTAACAGGTATATACCAGTGTACTATCATTACAGTAACAGTTACAACTATAGTTATATACCAGTGTACTATCATTACAGTAACAGTTATATGCCAGTGTACTATCATTACAGTAACAGTTATATACCAGTGTACTGTCATTACAGTAACAGTTATATACCAGTGTACTATCATTACAGTAACAGGTATATGCCAGTGTACTGTCATTACAGTAACAGGTATATGCCAGTGTACTGTCATTACAGTAACAGGTATATACCAGTGTACTATCATTACAGTAACAGTTACAACTATAGTTATATACCAGTGTACTATCATTACAGTAACAGTTATATACCAGTGTACTATCATTACAGTAACAGGTATATGCCAGTGTACTATCATTACAGTAACAGTTACAACTATAGTTATATACCAGTGTACTATCATTACAGTAACAGGTATATACCAGTGTACTATCATTACAGTAACAGGTATATGCCAGTGTACTATCATTACAGTAACAGCTATAACTATAGTTATATGCCAGTGTACTATCATTACAGTAACAGTTATATGCCAGTGTACTGTCATTACAGTAACAGTTATATGCCAGTGTACTGTCATTACAGTAACAGTTATATGCCAGTGTACTGTCATTACAGTAACAGTTATATGCCAGTGTACTATCATTACAGTAACAGTTATATGCCAGTGTACTATCATTACAGTAACAGTTATATGCCAGTGTACTGTCATTACAGTAACAGTTATATGCCAGTGTACTATCATTACAGTAACAGTTATATGCCAGTGTACTATCATTACAGTAACAGTTATATACCAGTGTACTATCATTACAGTAACAGGTATATGCCAGTGTACTATCATTACAGTAACAGCTATAACTATAGTTATATACCAGTGTACTATCATTACAGTAACAGTTATATACCAGTGTACTATCATTACAGTAACAGTTATATACCAGTGTACTATCATTACAGTAACAGTTATATGCCAGTGTACTATCATTACAGTAACAGTTATATACCAGTGTACTATCATTACAGTAACAGTTATATGCCAGTGTACTATCATTACAGTAACAGCTATAACTATAGTTATATACCAGTGTACTATCATTACAGTAACAGGTATAACTATAGTTATATACCAGTGTACTATCATTACAGTAACAGTTATATGCCAGTGTACTATCATTACAGTAACAGTTATATGCCAGTGTACTATCATTACAGTAACAGTTATATGCCAGTGTACTATCATTACAGTAACAGCTATATGTCAGTGTACTATCATTACAGTAACAGGTATAACTATAGTTATATACCAGTGTACTATCATTACAGTAACAGGTATATGTCGGTGTACTATCATTACAGTAACAGTTATATACCAGTGTACTATCATTACAGTAACAGTTATATGCCAGTGTACTATCATTACAGTAACAGTTATATGCCAGTGTACTATCATTACAGTAACAGGTATATACCAGTGTACTATCATTACATTAACAGTTATATGTCAGTGTACTATCATTACAGTAACAGTTATAACTATAGTAATATGCCAGTGTACTATCATTACAGTAACAGGTATAACTATAGTTATATACCAGTGTACTATCATTACAGTAACAGTTATATGTCAGTGTACTATCATTACAGTAACAGTTATATGCCAGTGTACTGTCATTACAGTAACAGGTATAACTATAGTTATATACCAGTGTACTATCATTACAGTAACAGTTATATACCAGTGTAGTATCATTACAGTAACAGGTATATACCAGTGTACTATCATTACAGTAACAGGTATATACCAGTGTACTATCATTACAGTAACAGTTATATGTCAGTGTACTATCATTACAGTAACAGGTATATACCAGTGTACTATCATTACAGTAACAGGTATATACCAGTGTACTATCATTACAGTAACAGGTATATACCAGTGTACTATCATTACAGTAACAGTTATATACCAGTGTACTATCATTACAGTAACAGGTATATACCAGTGTACTATCATTACAGTAACAGGTATATACCAGTGTACTATCATTACAGTAACAGGTATATACCAGTGTACTATCATTACAGTAACAGGTATATGTCAGTGTACTATCTTTACAGTAACAGGTATATGCCAGTGTACTATCATTACAGTAACAGGTATAACTATAGTTATATGCCAGTGTACTATCATTACAGTAACAGGTATATACCAGTGTACTATCATTACAGTAACAGTTACATACCAGTACTATCATTACAGTAACAGTTATATGCCAGTGTACTATCATTACAGTAACAGGTATATGCCAGTGTACTATCATTACAGTAACAGTTATATGTCAGTGTACTATCCTTACAGTAACAGGTATATGCCAGTGTACTATCATTACAGTAACAGCTATAACTATAGTTATATGCCAGTGTACTATCATTACAGTAACAGTTATATGTCAGTGTACTATCATTACAGTAACAGTTATATGCCAGTGTACTATCATTACAGTAACAGGTATATGCCAGTGTACTATCATTACAGTAACAGCTATAACTATAGTTATTATGTAAGGGTATAATATCTAGTAACAGTAGAGTCTTACTTGATGAAGCTGAGCATGAGGTCAGAGACGAACTTGGCCGTTTTAACGATGAAGGCTCCAGTTTCATTAAAGGTCTGAGCGTTGTGTTCAATATAACGCACCTCCCACATCAACGATGACATACGCCTAGGGGTGGAGAGAGATTAACATGCTGTTCTCTCATACACATTCGTCACAAACATTGTTGTCACACACACCCCGAGAGCGGTACCTGTAGAAGCGGTTCTCCAGCCTGCACCGTATGGTGCTGAGGTCCGTGAGGTAGGCTACTACAGTACAGTAGGAAGGATACGCCTGGAGATCTACTGGGAAGGCAAACGGTACAGCTACATCTAGAGGAAAGGAGAGAGGGGAGAGATGACTTAGAGTGTTAGCTATGTCTCCAGACGCCCCCCAGAGGAACCCTCCAGACGCCCCCCAAGAGGGACCCTCCAGACGCCCCCCAGAGAGACCCTCCAGACGCCCCCCAGAGGGACCCTCCAGACGCCCCCCAGAAGGACCCTCCAGACGCCCCCCAAAGGGACCCTCCAGACGCCCCCCCAGAGGAACCCTCCAGACGCCCCCCAGAGGGACCCTCCAGACGCCCCCCAGAAGGACCCCCCAGAGGGACCCTCCAGACGCCCCCCAGAGAGACCCTCCAGACGCCCCCCAGAGGGACCCTCCAGACGCCCCCCAGAGGGACCCTCCAGACGCCCCCCAAAGGGACCGTCCAGACGCCCCCCCAGAGGAACCCTCCAGACGCCCCCCAGAGGAACCCTCCAGACGCCCCCCAGAGGGACCCTCCAGACGCCCCCCAGAGGGACCCTCCAGAAGGACCCTCCAGACGCCCCCCAGAGGGACCCTCCAGACGCCCCCCAGAGGGACCCTCCAGACGCCCCCCAGAGGGACCCTCCAGACGCCCCCCAGAGAGACCCTCCAGACGCCCCCCAGAAGGACCCTCCAGACGCCCCCCAAAGGGACCCTCCAGACGCCCCCCCGAGAGACCCTCCAGACGCCCCCCCGAGAGACCCTCCAGACGCCCCCCAGAGGGACCCTCCAGACGCCCCCCAGAGGGACCCTCCAGACGCCCCCCAAAGGGACCCTCCAGACGCCCCCCAGAGGGACCCTCCAGACGCCCCCCCAGAGGAACCCTCCAGACGCCCCCCCAGAGGAACCCTCCAGACGCCCCCCCAGAGGAACCCTCCAGACGCCCCCCAAAGGGACCCTCCAGACGCCCCCCAGAGGGACCCTCCAGACGCCCCCCAGAGGGACCCTCCAGACGCCCCCCAGAGGGACCCTCCAGATGCCCCCCCAGAGAGACACTCCAGACGCCCCCCAGAGGGACCTTCCAGACACCCCCCAGAGGGACCCTCCAGACGCCCCCCAGAAGGACCCTCCAGACGCCCCCCAAAGGGACCCTCCAGACGCCCCCCCAGAGAGACCCTCCAGACGCCCCCCAGAGGGAACCTCCAGACGCCCCCCAGAGGGAACCTCCAGACGCCCCCCAGAGGGAACCTCCAGACGCCCCACAGAGGGAACCTCCAGACGCCCCCCCAGAGGGACCCTCCAGACGCCCCCCAGAGGGACCCTCCAGACGCCCCCCAAAGGGACCCTCCAGACGCCCCCCCAGAGAGACCCTCCAGACGCCCCCCAGAGGGACCCTCCAGACGCCCCCCAGAGGGACCCTCCCAACGCCCCCCAGAGGGACCCTCCAGACGCCCCCCCAGAGGAACCCTCCAGACGCCCCCCAGAGGGACCCTCCAGACGCCCCCCAAAGGGACCCTCCAGACGCCCCCCCAGAGAGACCCTCCAGACGCCCCCCCAGAGGAACCCTCCAGACGCCCCCCCAGAGGAACCCTCCAGACGCCCCCCCAGAGGAACCCTCAGACGCCCCCCCAGAGGGACCCTCCAGACGTCCCCCAGAGGGACCCTCCAGACGTCCCCCAGAGGGACTCTCCAGAGGTTATATTATCTGAAATGATTATATTATGTGAAGTGATTATATTATATTATGTGAGGTGATTATTTCATGTGAAGTGATTCTAGTATGTGAAGTGATGATATTATATTATGTAAAGTGATTATATTATGTGAAGTGATTATATTATGCGAAGTGATTATATTATATTATGTGAAGTGATTACATTATGTGAAGTGATTCTATTATGTGAAGTAATTATATTATGTGAAGTAATTATATTATGTGAAATTATTATAATCTATTATGTAAAGTGATTATATTATGTGAAGTGATTCTAATATGTAATGTGTTTATATTATATGAAGTGATTCTATTATGTGAAGTAATTCTATTATGTGAAGTAATTCTATTATGTGAAGTGATTATATTATGTGAAATTATAATATTATATTATGTAAAGTGATTATATTCTATGAAATGGTTATATTATATTATGTGGAGTGATTAATATATTATGTGATAATATTATATTATGTGAAGTGATTCTATTATATTCTGTGAAGTGATTATATTCTGTGAAGTGATTATATTCTGTGACGTGATTATATTCTGTGAAGTGATTACATTATATGAAGTGATTATATTATGTGAAGTGATTATATTATGTGAAATTATAATATTATGTGAAGTGATTATAATATATTACGTGAAATTAGTATATAAAGTGAAGTGATTATATTCTGTGAAGTGATTATATTATATATAGAGATTATATTATGTAATTATGTTATATTGCATGAAGTGATTATATCATATTATGTGAAATTATATATCATGTGAAGTGATTACATTATGTGAAATTATATATTATGTGAAATTATTCTAGTATGTGAAGTGATTCTATTATGTGAAGTGATTATATTATATTTTGTGAAGTGATTATATTATGTGAAGTGATTATATTATTATATGTCAAGTGATTATATTATATTATGTGAAATTATATATTATGTGAAGTGATGATAATATATTACGTGAAATGATTATATTCTGTGAAGTGATTATATTATATGAAGTGATTATATTATGTGAAGTGATTCTAATATGTAAAGTGATTCTAATATGTAAAGTGATTCTAATATGTAAAGTGATTCTAATATGTAAAGTGATTCTAATATGTAAAGTGATTCCAATATGTAAAGTGATTCTAATATGTAAAGTGATTCTAATATGTGAAGTGATTCTATTATGTGAAGTGATTCTATTATGTGAAGTGATTCTATTATGTGAAGTGATTCTATTATGTGAAGTGATTCTATTATTTGAAGTGATTCTATTAGAATCACTTCACATAATAGAATCACTTCACATAATAGAATCACTTCACATATTAGAATCACTTTACATATTAGAATCACTTTACATAATAGAATCATTTCACATAATATATCATTTCACATCATGTAATCACTTCACATAATAGAATCATTTCACATAATATATCATTTCACATAATGTAATCATTTCACATAATAGAATTACTTCACATAATATAATTATTTCACTATTATGTGAAGTGATTCTATTATGTGAAGTGATTCTATTATTTGAAGTGATTCTATTATGTGAAATAATTATATTATGTGAAGTAATTCTATTATGTGAAATGATTACATTATGTGAAATGATATATTATGTGAAATGATTCTATTATGTGAAGTGATTACATGATGTGAAATGATATATTATGTGAAATGATTCTATTATGTAAAGTGATTATATTATGTAAAGTGATTCTAATATTTGAAGTGATTCTATTATGTGAAATTATGATATTATATAAAGTGATTATATTATGTGAATTGATTCTAGTATGTGAAGTGATTCTAGTATGTGAAGTGAATCTATTATATTATGTGAAGTGATTCTATTATGTGAAATTATATATTATGTGAAATGATTATATTATGTAAAGTGATTCTATTATGTCAAGTGATTCTAATATTTGAAGTGATTCTATTATGTGAAATTATAATATTCTATTATGTGAAGTGATTCTATTATGTGAAGTGATTATATATAGAGATTATATTATGTAATTATGTTAAATTGCATGAAGTGATTATATCATATTATATGAAGTGATTATATTATGTGAAATTATATATTATGTGAAATAATTCTAGTATGTGAAGTGATTCTATTATGTGAAATTATGATATTATATTATGTAAAGTGATTATATTCTGTGAAGTGATTATAATATGTGAAGTGATTATATTATATTAAGTGATGTGATTATATTATGTGAAGATATTATATGAAGTGATTATATTATGTGAAGTGATTATATTATATAATGTTATGTGATTATATTATGTTATGTGATTATATTACATTATGTGATTATATTACATTATGTGATGTGATTATATGAAGTGATTATATTATATTAAGTGATGTGATTATATTATGTGAAGATATTATATGAAGTGATTATATTATGTTATGTGATTATATTATATAATGGTATGTGATTATATTATGTTATGTGATTATATTACATTATGTGATGTGATTATATTATGTGAAGTGAAGCCAATGATGAGCTGGATTGAACAATATATGTGATAGTTGTCAGAGTGTGTGAGCTCTGCATCGTGGTGATTACATCTGTGTCTGTCTCACAGTGATGAGGCCATACATACCGAGTGTGGTGAGCTGGTCGATGGCGTTGATGATGCGTTGACACTCGTGGTTCCGCGTGGCGGCGCCCCACTCCCCTTCCAGGGGAACATACAGCAGCTCTCTCTGCTCCTCCTCCGTGAGAGGAACGCTCTGACCCAGCTCCTCTGGAAACACTACTGATGGACCACACATCATCAGAACAACACACTACTGATGGACCCCACATCATCAGAACAACAGACTACTGATGGACCACACATCATCAGAACAACACACTACTGATGGACCACACATCATCAGAACAACAGACTACTGATGGACCACACATCATCAGAACAACACACTACTGATGGACCACACATCATCAGAACAATAGACTACTGATGGACCACACATCATCAGAACAACACACTACTGATGGACCACACATCATCAGAACAACACACTACTGATGGACCACACATCATCAGAACAACACACTACTGATGGACCACACATCATCAGAATAACACACTACTGATGGACCACACATCATCAGAACAACACACTACTGATGGACCACACATCATCAGAATAACACACTACTGATGGACCACACATCATCAGAACAACACACTACTGATGGACCACACATCATCAGAACAATAGACTACTGATGGACCCCACATCATCAGAATAACAGACTACTGATGGACCACACATCATCAGAACAACACACTACTGATGGACCACACATCATCAGAACAACACACTACTGATGGACCCCACATCATCAGAACAACAGACTACTGATGGACCACACATCATCAGAACAACACACTACTGATGGACCACACATCATCAGAACAACAGACTACTGATGGACCACACATCATCAGAACAACACACTACTGATGGACCACACATCATCAGAACAATAGACTACTGATGGACCACACATCATCAGAACAACACACTACTGATGGACCACACATCATCAGAACAACAGACTACTGATGGACCACACATCATCAGAACAACACACTACTGATGGACCACACATCATCAGAACAATAGACTACTGATGGACCCCACATCATCAGAATAACAGACTACTGATGGACCACACATCATCAGAACAATAGACTACTGATGGACCACACATCATCAGAACAACACACTACTGATGGACCACACATCATCAGAACAACAGACTACTGATGGACCACACATCATCAGAACAACACACTACTGATGGACCACACATCATCAGAACAACAGACTACTGATGGACCACACATCATCAGAACAACAGACTACTGATGGACCACACATCATCAGAACAACAGACTACTGATGGACCCCACATCATCAGAACAACACACTACTGATGGACCACACATCATCAGAACAACACACTACTGATGGACCCCACATCATCAGAACAATAGACTACTGATGGACCACACATCATCAGAACAACACACTACTGATGGACCACACATCATCAGAACAACACACTACTGATGGACCACACATCATCAGAACAACACACTACTGATGGACCACACATCATCAGAACAACAGACTACTGATGGACCACACATCATCAGAACAATAGACTACTGATGGCCCACACATCATCAGAACAACACACTACTGATGGACCACACATCATCAGAACAACACACTACTGATGGACCACACATCATCAGAACAACACACTACTGATGGACCCCACATCATCAGAACAACACACTACTGATGGACCACACATCATCAGAACAACACACTACTGATGGACCCCACATCATCAGAACAACACACTACTGATGGTCCACACATCATCAGAACAACAGACTACTGATGGACCACACATCATCAGAACAATAGACTACTGATGGACCACACATCATCAGAACAATAGACTACTGATGGACCACACATCATCAGAACAACACACTACTGATGGACCCCACATCATCAGAACAACACACTACTGATGGACGCCACATCATCAGAATAACACACTACTGATGGACCCCACATCATCAGAACAACACACTACTGATGGACCACACATCATCAGAACAACACACTACTGATGGACCACACATCATCAGAACAACAGACTACTGATGGACCCCACATCATCAGAACAACACACTACTGATGGACCCAACATCATCAGAATAACACACTACTGATGGACCCCACATCATCAGAATAACACACTACTGATGGACCCCACATCATCAGAACAATAGACTACTGATGGACCCCACATCATCAGAACAACACACTACTGATGGACCCCACATCATCAGAATAACACACTACTGATGGACCACACATTATCAGAACAATAGACTACTGATGGACCACACATCATCAGAACAACACACTACTGATGGACCACACATCATCAGAACAACACACTACTGATGGACCCCACATCATCAGAATAACACACTACTGATGGACCCCACATCATCAGAACAATACTACTGATGGACCCCACATCATAAGAACAATACTACTGATGGACCCCACATCATCAGAACAATACTACTGATGGACCCCACATCATCAGAACAATAGACTACTGATGGACCCCACATCATCAGAACAACACACTACTGATGGACCCCACATCATCAGAACAATACTACTGATGGACCACACATCATCAGAACAACACACTACTGATGGACCACACATCATCAGAATAACAGACTACTGATGGACCACACATCATCAGAACAACACACTACTGATGGACCACACATCATCAGAACAATAGACTACTGATGGACCACACATCATCAGAATAACAGACTACTGATGGACCACACATCAGAATGCATACAGCACCAGTCAACAGTTTGGACACACCTACTCATTCAAGGGCTTTTCTTTATTTTTACTATTTTATACATTGTAGAATAATAGTGAAGACATCAAAACTATGAAATAACACATATGGAATCATGTAGTAACCAAAAAAGTGTTAAACAAATCAAAACATTTTATGAGATTCTTCAAAGTAGCCACCCACAGATTTACACACTCTTGGCATTCTCTCAACCAGCTTCATGAGGTAGTCACCTGGAATGTATTTCAATTAATAGGTGTGCCTTCTTAAAAGTTAATTTGTGCAATTTCTTTCCGTCTTAATGCGTTTGAGCCAATCAGTTGTGTTGTGACAAGGTAGGGGTGTTATACAAGAGATAGCCCTATTTGGTAAAATACCAAGTCCATATTATGGTAAGAACATCTCAAATAAGCAAAGAGAAATGACAGTCCATCATTACTTTAAGACATGAAGGTCAGTCAATACGGAACATTTCAAGAACTTTGAACGTTTCTTCAAGTGCAGTTGTAAAAACCATAAAGCGCTATGATGAAACTGGCTCTCATGAGGACCGCCACAGGAAAGGAAGACCCAGAGTTACCTCTGCTGCAGAGGATAAGTTCATTAGTTACCAGCCTCAGAAATTGCAGCCCAAATTAATTGCTACAGAGTTCAAGTAACAGACATCTCAACATCAACTGTTCAGAGGAGACTGTGTGAATCAGGTCTTCATGGTCAAATTGCTGCAAAGAAACCACTACTAAAGGACACCAATAAGAAGAAGAGACTTGCTTGGGCCAAGAAACACGATCAATGGACATTAGACCGGTGGAAATCTGTCCTTTGGTCTGATGTGTCCAAATGTTATATTTTTGGTTCCAACCGCAGTGTATGTGAGACGCAGCGTAGGTAAACGGATGACCTCCGCATGTGTGGTTCCCACCGTGAAGCAGGAGGTGTGATGGTGCTTTGCTGGTGACACTGTCTGTGATTTATTTAGAACGCCAAGAGTGTGCAAAGCTGTCATCAAGGCAAAAGGTGAACTACCTTGAAGAATTTGTTTAACACTTTTTTGGTTACTACATGATTCCATGTGTGTTATTTCATAGTTGTGATGTCTTAACTACTATTTTACAATGTAGAAAATAGTAAAAATAAAGAAAAACACTGGAATGAGTAGGTGTGTCCAAACTTTTGACTGGTACTGTGTGTGTGTGTGTGTGTGTGTGTGTGTGTGTGTGTGTGTGTGTGTGTGTGTGTGTGTGCGTGTGTGTGTGTGTGTGTCCTACCCTCGTTGGGGTTAGGCTCCATGTCCCAGGGACTCATCTTCTCAGTGTCGCTGTTATCCCAGCTAGACAGGAGAATAGAACAGATTAGAAAGGAGGTCCCATGTTATAAAGGTTTATTCAGGCTTATGCAGGCTCACAGAGGGTTAATGAAGGGTTATAACCTACCAAACATTGTAGCACTGGAACAGGCTGTCTGGATACTCAGGCTGGAAAGGCTCCTGGTCCTCGATGGTCCCGAACCACCAGGCATCATCTATCACTGACCTGAACCTGTCACCTGGATGGGACAAGGTCACTTCTAATTACAACACCACCAGGCATCATCTATCACTGACCTGAACCTGTCACCTGGATGGGACAAGGTCACTTCACAACACCACCAGGTATCATCTATCACTAACCTGAACCTGCCCACCAGATGGGACAAGGTCACTTCTCATTACAACACCACCAGGTATCATCTATCATTAACCTGAACCTGCCCACCAGATGGGACAAGGGCACTTCTCATAACAACACCACCAGGTATCATCTATCACTAACCTGAACCTGCCCACCAGATGGGACAAGGGCACTTCACAACACCACCAGGTATCATCTATCACTAACCTGAACCTGCCCACCAGATGGGACAAGGACACTTCACAACACCACCAGGTATCATCTATCACTAACCTGAACCTGCCCACCAGATGGGACAAGGTCACTTCTCATTACAACACCACCAGGTATCATATATCACTAACCTGAACCTGTCCACCAGATGGGACAAGGACACTTCTCATTACAACACCACCAGGTATCATCTATCACTAACCTGAACCTGCCCACCAGATGGGACAAGGACACTTCACAACACCACCAGGTATCATCTATCACTAACCTGAACCTGCCCACCAGATGGGACAAGGACACTTCACAACACCACCAGGTATCATCTATCACTAACCTGAACCTGCCCACCAGATGGGACAAGGACACTTCACAACACCACCAGGTATCATCTATCACTAACCTGAACCTGCCCACCAGATGGGACAAGGACACTTCTCATTACAACACCACCAGGTATCATCTATCACTAACCTGAACCTGCCCACCAGATGGGACAAGGACACTTCACAACACCACCAGGTATCATCTATCACTAACCTGAACCTGCCCACCAGATGGGACAAGGACACTTCTCATAACAACACCACCAGGTATCATCTATCACTAACCTGAACCTGCCCACCAGATGGGACAAGGACACTTCACAACACCACCAGGTATCATCTATCACTAACCTGAACCTGCCCACCAGATGGGACAATGACACTTCACAACACCACCAGGTATCATCTATCACTAACCTGAACCTGTCCACCAGATGGGACAAGGACACTTCTCATTACAACACCACCAGGTATCATCTATCACTAACCTGAACCTGCCCACCAGATGGGACAATGACACTTCACAACACCACCAGGTATCATCTATCACTAACCTGAACCTGCCCACCAGATGGGACAAGGACACTTCACAACACCACCAGGTATCATCTATCACTAACCTGAACCTGCCCACCAGATGGGACAAGGTCACTTCTCATTACAACACCACCAGGTATCATCTATCATTAACCTGAACCTGCCCACCAGATGGGACAAGGCCACTTCTCATAACAACACCACCAGGTATCATCTATCACTAACCTGAACCTGCCCACCAGATGGGACAAGGGCACTTCACAACACCACCAGGTATCATCTATCACTAACCTGAACCTGCCCACCAGATGGGACAAGGACACTTCACAACACCACCAGGTATCATCTATCACTAACCTGAACCTGCCCACCAGATGGGACAAGGTCACTTCTCATTACAACACCACCAGGTATCATATATCACTAACCTGAACCTGTCCACCAGATGGGACAAGGACACTTCTCATTACAACACCACCAGGTATCATCTATCACTAACCTGAACCTGCCCACCAGATGGGACAAGGACACTTCACAACACCACCAGGTATCATCTATCACTAACCTGAACCTGCCCACCAGATGGGACAAGGACACTTCACAACACCACCAGGTATCATCTATCACTAACCTGAACCTGCCCACCAGATGGGACAAGGACACTTCACAACACCACCAGGTATCATCTATCACTAACCTGAACCTGCCCACCAGATGGGACAAGGACACTTCTCATTACAACACCACCAGGTATCATCTATCACTAACCTGAACCTGCCCACCAGATGGGACAAGGACACTTCACAACACCACCAGGTATCATCTATCACTAACCTGAACCTGCCCACCAGATGGGACAAGGACACTTCTCATAACAACACCACCAGGTATCATCTATCACTAACCTGAACCTGCCCACCAGATGGGACAAGGACACTTCACAACACCACCAGGTATCATCTATCACTAACCTGAACCTGCCCACCAGATGGGACAATGACACTTCACAACACCACCAGGTATCATCTATCACTAACCTGAACCTGTCCACCAGATGGGACAAGGACACTTCTCATTACAACACCACCAGGTATCATCTATCACTAACCTGAACCTGCCCACCAGATGGGACAATGACACTTCACAACACCACCAGGTATCATCTATCACTAACCTGAACCTGCCCACCAGATGGGACAAGGACACTTCACAACACCACCAGGTATCATCTATCACTAACCTGAACCTGCCCACCAGATGGGACAAGGACACTTCTCATTACAACACCACCAGGTATCATCTATCACTAACCTGAACCTGCCCACCAGAAGGGACAAGGACACTTCACATTACAAAACCACCAGGTATCATCCCACCAACCTGAACCTGCCCACCAGATGGGCAAGGACACTTCTCATTACAACACCACCAGGTATCATCTATCACTAACCTGAACCTGCCCACCAGATGGGACAAGGACACTTCTCATTACAACACCACCAGGTATCATCTATCACTAACCTGAACCTGCCCAACAGATGGGACAAGGACACTTCACAACACCACCAGGTATCATCTATCACTAACCTGAACCTGCCCACCAGATGGGACAAGGTCACTTCTCATTACAACACCACCAGGTATCATATATCACTAACCTGAACCTGTCCACCAGATGGGACAAGGACACTTCTCATTACAACACCACCAGGTATCATCTATCACTAACCTGAACCTGCCCACCAGATGGGACAAGGACACTTCACAACACCACCAGGTATCATCTATCACTAACCTGAACCTGCCCACCAGATGGGACAAGGACACTTCACAACACCACCAGGTATCATCTATCACTAACCTGAACCTGCCCACCAGATGGGACAAGGACACTTCACAACACCACCAGGTATCATCTATCACTAACCTGAACCTGCCCACCAGATGGGACAAGGACACTTCACAACACCACCAGGTATCATCTATCACTAACCTGAACCTGCCCACCAGATGGGACAAGGACACTTCTCATTACAACACCACCAGGTATCATCTATCACTAACCTGAACCTGCCCACCAGATGGGACAAGGACACTTCACAACACCACCAGGTATCATCTATCACTAACCTGAACCTGCCCACCAGATGGGACAAGGACACTTCACAACACCACCAGGTATCATCTATCACTAACCTGAACCTGCCCACCAGATGGGACAAGGACACTTCTCATAACAACACCACCAGGTATCATCTATCACTAACCTGAACCTGCCCACCAGATGGGACAAGGACACTTCACAACACCACCAGGTATCATCTATCACTAACCTGAACCTGCCCACCAGATGGGACAATGACACTTCACAACACCACCAGGTATCATCTATCACTAACCTGAACCTGTCCACCAGATGGGACAAGGACACTTCTCATTACAACACCACCAGGTATCATCTATCACTAACCTGAACCTGCCCACCAGATGGGACAATGACACTTCACAACACCACCAGGTATCATCTATCACTAACCTGAACCTGCCCACCAGATGGGACACGGACACTTCACAACACCACCAGGTATCATCTATCACTAACCTGAACCTGCCCACCAGATGGGACAAGGACACTTCTCATTACAACACCACCAGGTATCATCTATCACTAACCTGAACCTGCCCACCAGATGGGACAAGGACACTTCACATTACAAAACCACCAGGTATCATCCCACCAACCTGAACCTGCCCACCAGATGGGACAAGGACACTTCTCATTACAACACCACCAGGTATCATCTATCACTAACCTGAACCTGCCCACCAGATGGGACAAGGACACTTCTCATTACAACACCACCAGGTATCATCTATCACTAACCTGAACCTGCCCACCAGATGGGACAAGGACACTTCTCATTACAACACCACCAGGTATCATCTATCACTAACCTGAACCTGCCCACCAGATGGGACAAGGACACTTCACATAACAACACCACCAGGTATCATCTATCACTAACCTGAACCTGCCCACCAGATGGGACAAGGACACTTCACATAACAACACCACCAGGTATCATCTATCACTAACCTGAACCTGCCCACCAGATGGGACAAGGACACTTCACAACACCACCAAGTATCATCTATCACTAACCTAAACCTGCCCACCAGATGGGACAAGGACACTTCTCATTACAACACCACCAGGTATCATCTATCACTAACCTGAACCTGCCCACCAGATGGGACAAGGACACTTCACATTACAACACCACCAGGTATCATCTATCACTAACCTGAACCTGTCCACCAGATGGGACAAGGACACTTCACAACACCACCAGGTATCATCTATCACTAACCTGAACCTGTCCACCAGATGGGACAAGGACACTTCTCATTACAACACCACCAGGTATCATCTATCACTAACCTGAACCTGCCCACCAGATGGGACAGGGTCACTTCTCATAACAGCACCACCAGGTATCATCTATCACTAACCTGAACCTGCCCACCAGATGGGACAAGGACACTTCTCATAACAACACCACCAGGTATCATCTATCACTAACCTGAACCTGCCCACCAGATGGGACAAGGACACTTCTCATAACAACACCACCAGGTATCATCTATCACTAACCTGAACCTGCCCACCAGATGGGACAAGGACACTTCACAACACCACCAGGTATCATCTATCACTAACCTGAACCTGCCCACCAGATGGGACAAGGACACTTCTCATAACAACACCACCAGGTATCATCTATCACTAACCTGAACCTGCCCACCAGATGGGACAAGGACACTTCACAACACCACCAGGTATCATCTATCACTAACCTGAACCTGCCCACCAGATGGGACAAGGACACTTCTCATTACAACACCACCAGGTATCATCTATCACTAACCTGAACCTGCCCACCAGATGGGACAAGGACACTTCTCATTACAACACCACCAGGTATCATCTATCACTAACCTGAACCTGCCCACCAGATGGGACAAGGTCACTTCACAACACCACCAAGTATCATCTATCACTAACCTAAACCTGCCCACCAGATGGGACAAGGACACTTCTCATTACAACACCACCAGGTATCATCTATCACTAACCTGAACCTGCCCCCCAGATGGGACAAGGACACTTCACATTACAACACCACCAGGTATCATCTATCACTAACCTGAACCTGTCCACCAGATGGGACAAGGAAACTTCACATTACAACACCACCAGGTATCATCTATCACTAACCTGAACCTGTCCACCAGATGGGACAAGGACACTTCTCATTACAACACCACCAGGTATCATCTATCACTAACCTGAACCTGCCCACCAGATGGGACAAGGTCACTTCTCATAACAGCACCACCAGGTATCATCTATCACTAACCTGAACCTGCCCACCAGATGGGACAAGGACACTTCTCATAACAACACCACCAGGTATCATCTATCACTAACCTGAACCTGCCCACCAGATGGGACAAGGACACTTCTCATTACAACACCACCAGGTATCATCTATCACTAACCTGAACCTGCCCACCAGATGGGACAAGGTCACTTCTCATAACAGCACCACCAGGTATCATCTATCACTAACCTGAACCTGCCCACCAGATGGGACAAGGACACTTCACATTACAACACCACCAGGTATCATCTATCACTAACCTGAACCTGCCCACCAGATGGGACAAGGACACTTCTCATAACAACACCACCAGGTATCATCTATCACTAACCTGAACCTGCCCACCAGATGGGACAAGGACACTTCACAACACCACCAGGTATCATCTATCACTAACCTGAACCTGTCCACCAGATGGGACAAGGACACTTCTCATTACAACACCACCAGGTATCATCTATCACTAACCTGAACCTGCCCACCAGATGGGACAATGACACTTCACAACACCACCAGGTATCATCTATCACTAACCTGAACCTGCCCACCAGATGGGACAAGGACACTTCACAACACCACCAGGTATCATCTATCACTAACCTGAACCTGCCCACCAGATGGGACAAGGACACTTCTCATTACAACACCACCAGGTATCATCTATCACTAACCTGAACCTGCCCACCAGAAGGGACAAGGACACTTCACATTACAAAACCACCAGGTATCATCCCACCAACCTGAACCTGCCCACCAGATGGGACAAGGACACTTCTCATTACAACACCACCAGGTATCATCTATCACTAACCTGAACCTGCCCACCAGATGGGACAAGGACACTTCTCATTACAACACCACCAGGTATCATCTATCACTAACCTGAACCTGCCCACCAGATGGGACAAGGACACTTCACAACACCACCAGGTATCATCTATCACTAACCTGAACCTGCCCACCAGATGGGACAAGGTCACTTCTCATTACAACACCACCAGGTATCATATATCACTAACCTGAACCTGTCCACCAGATGGGACAAGGACACTTCTCATTACAACACCACCAGGTATCATCTATCACTAACCTGAACCTGCCCACCAGATGGGACAAGGACACTTCACAACACCACCAGGTATCATCTATCACTAACCTGAACCTGCCCACCAGATGGGACAAGGACACTTCACAACACCACCAGGTATCATCTATCACTAACCTGAACCTGCCCACCAGATGGGACAAGGACACTTCACAACACCACCAGGTATCATCTATCACTAACCTGAACCTGCCCACCAGATGGGACAAGGACACTTCACAACACCACCAGGTATCATCTATCACTAACCTGAACCTGCCCACCAGATGGGACAAGGACACTTCTCATTACAACACCACCAGGTATCATCTATCACTAACCTGAACCTGCCCACCAGATGGGACAAGGACACTTCACAACACCACCAGGTATCATCTATCACTAACCTGAACCTGCCCACCAGATGGGACAAGGTCACTTCTCATTACAACACCACCAGGTATCATATATCACTAACCTGAACCTGTCCACCAGATGGGACAAGGACACTTCTCATTACAACACCACCAGGTATCATCTATCACTAACCTGAACCTGCCCACCAGATGGGACAAGGACACTTCACAACACCACCAGGTATCATCTATCACTAACCTGAACCTGCCCACCAGATGGGACAAGGACACTTCACAACACCACCAGGTATCATCTATCACTAACCTGAACCTGCCCACCAGATGGGACAAGGACACTTCACAACACCACCAGGTATCATCTATCACTAACCTGAACCTGCCCACCAGATGGGACAAGGACACTTCACAACACCACCAGGTATCATCTATCACTAACCTGAACCTGCCCACCAGATGGGACAAGGACACTTCTCATTACAACACCACCAGGTATCATCTATCACTAACCTGAACCTGCCCACCAGATGGGACAAGGACACTTCACAACACCACCAGGTATCATCTATCACTAACCTGAACCTGCCCACCAGATGGGACAAGGACACTTCACAACACCACCAGGTATCATCTATCACTAACCTGAACCTGCCCACCAGATGGGACAAGGACACTTCACAACACCACCAGGTATCATCTATCACTAACCTGAACCTGCCCACCAGATGGGACAATGACACTTCACAACACCACCAGGTATCATCTATCACTAACCTGAACCTGTCCACCAGATGGGACAAGGACACTTCTCATTACAACACCACCAGGTATCATCTATCACTAACCTGAACCTGCCCACCAGATGGGACACGGACACTTCACAACACCACCAGGTATCATCTATCACTAACCTGAACCTGCCCACCAGATGGGACACGGACACTTCACAACACCACCAGGTATCATCTATCACTAACCTGAACCTGCCCACCAGATGGGACAAGGACACTTCTCATTACAACACCACCAGGTATCATCTATCACTAACCTGAACCTGCCCACCAGATGGGACAAGGACACTTCACATTACAAAACCACCAGGTATCATCCCACCAACCTGAACCTGCCCACCAGATGGGACAAGGACACTTCTCATTACAACACCACCAGGTATCATCTATCACTAACCTGAACCTGCCCACCAGATGGGACAAGGACACTTCACAACACCACCAGGTATCATCTATCACTAACCTGAACCTGCCCACCAGATGGGACAAGGACACTTCTCATTACAACACCACCAGGTATCATCTATCACTAACCTGAACCTGCCCACCAGATGGGACAAGGACACTTCACATAACAACACCACCAGGTATCATCTATCACTAACCTGAACCTGCCCACCAGATGGGACAAGGACACTTCACATAACAACACCACCAGGTATCATCTATCACTAACCTGAACCTGCCCACCAGATGGGACAAGGACACTTCACAACACCACCAAGTATCATCTATCACTAACCTAAACCTGCCCACCAGATGGGACAAGGACACTTCTCATTACAACACCACCAGGTATCATCTATCACTAACCTGAACCTGCCCACCAGATGGGACAAGGACACTTCACATTACAACACCACCAGGTATCATCTATCACTAACCTGAACCTGTCCACCAGATGGGACAAGGACACTTCACATTACAACACCACCAGGTATCATCTATCACTAACCTGAACCTGTCCACCAGATGGGACAAGGACACTTCTCATTACAACACCACCAGGTATCATCTATCACTAACCTGAACCTGCCCACCAGATGGGACAAGGACACTTCTCATTACAACACCACCAGGTATCATCTATCACTAACCTGAACCTGCCCACCAGATGGGACAAGGACACTTCACAACACCACCAGGTATCATCTATCACTAACCTGAACCTGCCCACCAGATGGGACAAGGTCACTTCTCATTACAACACCACCAGGTATCATATATCACTAACCTGAACCTGTCCACCAGATGGGACAAGGACACTTCTCATTACAACACCACCAGGTATCATCTATCACTAACCTGAACCTGCCCACCAGATGGGACAAGGACACTTCACAACACCACCAGGTATCATCTATCACTAACCTGAACCTGCCCACCAGATGGGACAAGGACACTTCACAACACCACCAGGTATCATCTATCACTAACCTGAACATGCCCACCAGATGGGACAAGGACACTTCACAACACCACCAGGTATCATCTATCACTAACCTGAACCTGCCCACCAGATGGGACAAGGACACTTCACAACACCACCAGGTATCATCTATCACTAACCTGAACCTGCCCACCAGATGGGACAAGGACACTTCGCATAACAACACCACCAGGTATCATCTATCACTAACCTGAACCTGCCCACCAGATGGGACAAGGACACTTCACAACACCACCAGGTATCATCTATCACTAACCTGAACCTGCCCACCAGATGGGACAAGGACACTTCACAACACCACCAGGTATCATCTATCACTAACCTGAACCTGCCCACCAGATGGGACAAGGACACTTCTCATAACAACACCACCAGGTATCATCTATCACTAACCTGAACCTGCCCACCAGATGGGACAAGGACACTTCACAACACCACCAGGTATCATCTATCACTAACCTGAACCTGCCCACCAGATGGGACAATGACACTTCACAACACCACCAGGTATCATCTATCACTAACCTGAACCTGTCCACCAGATGGGACAAGGACACTTCTCATTACAACACCACCAGGTATCATCTATCACTAACCTGAACCTGCCCACCAGATGGGACAATGACACTTCACAACACCACCAGGTATCATCTATCACTAACCTGAACCTGCCCACCAGATGGGACACGGACACTTCACAACACCACCAGGTATCATCTATCACTAACCTGAACCTGCCCACCAGATGGGACAAGGACACTTCTCATTACAACACCACCAGGTATCATCTATCACTAACCTGAACCTGCCCACCAGATGGGACAAGGACACTTCACATTACAAAACCACCAGGTATCATCCCACCAACCTGAACCTGCCCACCAGATGGGACAAGGACACTTCTCATTACAACACCACCAGGTATCATCTATCACTAACCTGAACCTGCCCACCAGATGGGACAAGGACACTTCACAACACCACCAGGTATCATCTATCACTAACCTGAACCTGCCCACCAGATGGGACAAGGACACTTCTCATTACAACACCACCAGGTATCATCTATCACTAACCTGAACCTGCCCACCAGATGGGACAAGGACACTTCACATAACAACACCACCAGGTATCATCTATCACTAACCTGAACCTGCCCACCAGATGGGACAAGGACACTTCACATAACAACACCACCAGGTATCATCTATCACTAACCTGAACCTGCCCACCAGATGGGACAAGGACACTTCACAACACCACCAAGTATCATCTATCACTAACCTAAACCTGCCCACCAGATGGGACAAGGACACTTCTCATTACAACACCACCAGGTATCATCTATCACTAACCTGAACCTGCCCACCAGATGGGACAAGGACACTTCACATTACAACACCACCAGGTATCATCTATCACTAACCTGAACCTGTCCACCAGATGGGACAAGGACACTTCACATTACAACACCACCAGGTATCATCTATCACTAACCTGAACCTGTCCACCAGATGGGACAAGGACACTTCTCATTACAACACCACCAGGTATCATCTATCACTAACCTGAACCTGCCCACCAGATGGGACAAGGTCACTTCTCATAACAGCACCACCAGGTATCATCTATCACTAACCTGAACCTGCCCACCAGATGGGACAAGGACACTTCTCATAACAACACCACCAGGTATCATCTATCACTAACCTGAACCTGCCCACCAGATGGGACAAGGACACTTCTCATAACAACACCACCAGGTATCATCTATCACTAACCTGAACCTGCCCACCAGATGGGACAAGGACACTTCACAACACCACCAGGTATCATCTATCACTAACCTGAACCTGCCCACCAGATGGGACAAGGACACTTCTCATAACAACACCACCAGGTATCATCTATCACTAACCTGAACCTGCCCACCAGATGGGACAAGGACACTTCACAACACCACCAGGTATCATCTATCACTAACCTGAACCTGCCCACCAGATGGGACAAGGACACTTCTCATTACAACACCACCAGGTATCATCTATCACTAACCTGAACCTGCCCACCAGATGGGACAAGGACACTTCTCATTACAACACCACCAGGTATCATCTATCACTAACCTGAACCTGCCCACCAGATGGGACAAGGTCACTTCACAACACCACCAAGTATCATCTATCACTAACCTAAACCTGCCCACCAGATGGGACAAGGACACTTCTCATTACAACACCACCAGGTATCATCTATCACTAACCTGAACCTGCCCCCCAGATGGGACAAGGACACTTCACATTACAACACCACCAGGTATCATCTATCACTAACCTGAACCTGTCCACCAGATGGGACAAGGAAACTTCACATTACAACACCACCAGGTATCATCTATCACTAACCTGAACCTGCCCACCAGATGGGACAAGGTCACTTCTCATAACAGCACCACCAGGTATCATCTATCACTAACCTGAACCTGCCCACCAGATGGGACAAGGACACTTCTCATAACAACACCACCAGGTATCATCTATCACTAACCTGAACCTGCCCACCAGATGGGACAAGGACACTTCTCATTACAACACCACCAGGTATCATCTATCACTAACCTGAACCTGCCCACCAGATGGGACAAGGTCACTTCTCATAACAGCACCACCAGGTATCATCTATCACTAACCTGAACCTGCCCACCAGATGGGACAAGGACACTTCACATTACAACACCACCAGGTATCATCTATCACTAACCTGAACCTGCCCACCAGATGGGACAAGGACACTTCTCATAACAACACCACCAGGTATCATCTATCACTAACCTGAACCTGCCCACCAGATGGGACAAGGACACTTCACAACACCACCAGGTATCATCTATCACTAACCTGAACCTGCCCACCAGATGGGACAAGGACACTTCACATAACAACACCACCAGGTATCATCTATCACTAACCTGAACCTGCCCACCAGATGGGACAAGGACACTTCTCATTACAACACCACCAGGTATCATCTATCACTAACCTGAACCTGCCCACCAGATGGGACAAGGACACTTCTCATTACAACACCACCAGGTATCATCTATCACTAACCTGAACCTGCCCACCAGATGGGACAAGGACACTTCTCATTACAACACCACCAGGTATCATCTATCACTAACCTGAACCTGCCCACCAGATGGGACAAGGACACTTCTCATTACAACACCACCAGGTATCATCTATCACTAACCTGAACCTGCCCACCAGATGGGACAAGGACACTTCTCATTACAACACCACCAGGTATCATCTATCACTAACCTGAACCTGCCCACCAGATGGGACAAGGACACTTCACATTACAAATAAAACATGAAACATAGTTTATATGTAGTTAAAATTATCAAATAAAATGTATTGATTAGTTCACTCAATGGTAAAACAACTTAGAATAATGTATCTAATCAGGCAAAACCATGTCTACTACATCCAGACACACAAGTTCACATCCAGACACACTAGCCCACATCCAGACACACTAGCCCACATCCAGACAACAGACACACTAGCCCACATCCAGACACACTAGCCCACATCCAGACAACAGACACACTAGCCCACATCCAGACACACTAGCCCACATCCAGACAACAGACACACTAGCCCACATCCAGACACACTAGCCCACATCCAGACACACGAGCCCACATCCAGACACACGAGCCCACATCCAGACACACGAGCCCACACCCAGACACACTAGCCCACATCCAGACACACTAGCCCACACCCAGACACACTAGCCCACACCCAGACACACTAGCCCACACCCAGACACACTAGCCCACACCCAGACACACTAGCCCACATCCAGACACACTAGCCCACATCCAGACACACTAGCCCACATCCAGACACACTAGCCCACACCCAGACAACAGACACTAGCCCACATCCAGACAACAGACACACTAGCCCACATCCAGACAAGACACACTAGCCCACACCCAGACACACTAGTCCACATCCAGACACACTAGCCCACATCCAGACTGTCTGCATCTCAAATGGCACCCTATTCCCTATATAGTGCCCTACTTTAGACCAGAGTCCTATTCCCTACATAGTGCCCTACTTTAGACCAGAGCCCTATTCCCTATATAGTGCCCTACTTTAGACCAGAGTCTTATTCCCTATGTAGTGCACTACTTTAGACCAGAGCCCTATTCCCTATATAGTGCACTACTTTAGACCAGAGCCCTATTCCCTATATAGTGCACTACTTTAGACCAGAGCCCTATTCCCTATATAGTGCACTACTTTAGACCAGAGCCCTATTCCCTATATAGTGCACTACTTTAGACCAGAGCCCTATTCCCTACATAGTGCCCTACTATAGACCAGTGCCCTATTCCCTATATAGTGCACTACTTTAGACCAGAGCCCTATTCCCTATATAGTGCACTACTTTAGACCAGAGCCCTATTCCCTACATAGTGCCCTACTATAGACCAGAGCCCTATTCCCTATATAGTGCACTATTTTAGTCCAGAGACACAGAGAGAGAGTCACACTGTGAAGACATCAGAGCCTGGTCAGAGAGAGACTGACCTATGGTCCAGTGGCGGACTCTCGCATCATCAAACTGCTGCCGTAGGACCAGGAAGTCAATCACGTCAGGCATGTCGTGGTACCTATGATGATAACACACCGATACCATGTTAGTAGCAACATCACACACACAATATCACAAACACAGATACACAAACACACAATATCACAAACACAGACACACAAACACACAATATCACAAACACAGATACACAAACACACAATATCACAAACACAGATACACAAACACAGATACACAAACACACAATATCACAAACACAGATACACAAACACACAATATCACAAACACAGACACACAAACACACAATATCACAAACACAGATACACAAACACAGATACACAAACACACAATATCACAAACAAACAATATCACAAACACAGATACACAAACACAGATACACAAACACACAATATCACAAACACAGATACACAAACACACAATATCACAAACACAGATACACAAACACAGATACACAAACACACAATATCACAAACACAGATACACAAACACAGACACACAATATCACAAACACAAATCACACAATATCACAAACACAGACATGCACAGGTACACACAAACTAAGACACAGACACACGGACAGACACAGAGAGACCAGACAGATAGAACAGACACAGACACACGGACAGACACAGAGAACAGACACACGGACAGACACAGAGAGAACACAGAGTACGGTATGGTTACTTCATGGAGAAGGATCCTCCAGTCAGCTTGCCAGTATCAGGGTCCAGGAAGGCCAGTTTGAGGCAGCAGAGAGAGGGGAGACCAACCTCATATTTTAGCCCTACTATCTTCACCAGCTCCTGCTCCTACACACACACACACACACCATACCAGACAGTTGGATCTTGAGGTCAGGGTGATTTAGTCATTTAGCTCACAATCTTATTCAGATCATTTGATCCAGAAGGATTTGTCTTGGAGAAGTGTGTTAGTGTGTGTTAGTGTGTGTGTTAGTGTGTTAGTGGGGTGGTTACCCATAACTCCATCGTGTGCCAGGGTTGTTAGTGTGTTAGTGGGGTGGTTACCCATAACTCCATCGTGTACCAGGGTTGTTAGTGTGTTAGTGGGGTGGTTACCCATAACTCCATCGTGTACCAGGGTTGTTAGTGTGATAGTGGGGTGGTTACCCATAACTCCATCTTGTGCCAGGGTTGTTAGTGTGATAGTGGGGTGGTTACCCGTAACTCCATCGTGTGCCAGGGTTGTTAGTGTGTGTAGTGGGGTGGTTACCCGTAACTCCATCGTGTGCCAGGGTTGTTAGTGTGTGTAGTTGGGTGGTTACCCATAACTCCATCTTGTGCCAGGGTTGTTAGTGTGTGTAGTGGGGTGGTTACCCATAACTCCATCTTGTGCCAGGGTTGTTAGTGTGTGTAGTGGGGTGGTTACCCATAACTCCATCGTGTACCAGGGTTGTTAGTGTGTTAGTGGGGTGGTTACCCATAACTCCATCGTGTACCAGGGTTGTTAGTGTGTTAGTGGGGTGGTTACCCATAACTCCATCTTGTGCCAGGGTTGTTAGTGTGTTAGTGGGGTGGTTACCCATAACTCCATCTTGTGCCAGGGTTGTTAGTGTGTTAGTGGGGTGGTTACCCATAACTCCATCTTGTGCCAGGGTTGTTAGTGTGTTAGTGGGGTGGTTACCCATAACTCCATCTTGTGCCAGGGTTGTTAGTGTGTGTAGTGGGGTGGTTACCCATAACTCCATCTTGTGCCAGGGTTGTTAGTGTGTGTTAGTGGGGTGGTTACCCATAACTCCATCTTGTGCCAGGGTTGTTAGTGTGTTAGTGGGGTGGTTACCCATAACTCCATCGTGTACCAGGGTTGTTAGTGTGTTAGTGGGGTGGTTACCCATAACTCCATCGTGTACCAGGGTTGTTAGTGTGTTAGTGGGGTGGTTACCCATAACTCCATCTTGTGCCAGGGTTGTTAGTGTGTGTAGTGCGGTGGTTACCCGTAGTTCCATCTTGTGCCAGGGTTGTTTCTTAGGGTTGATGCTGTAGATCTTGTTCTGTTTGGTCATCTCTACATACGCCTCATGACCCTGACGGAAGTAGTACACCTGGACAACACAACACACTGTTAGGACACCTGGACAACAACACACTGTTAGGACACCTGGACAACAACACCCTGTTAGGACACCTGGACAACAACACACTGTTAGGAGACCTGGACAACAACACACTGTTAGGACACCTGGACAACACAACACACAGGTAGGATACCTGGACAACACAACACACTGTTAGGACACCTGGACAACAACACACTGTTAGGACACCTGGACAACAACACACTGTTAGGACACCTGGACAACACAACACACTGGTAGGATACCTGGACAACACAACACACTGTTAGGACACCTGGACAACACAACACACTGTTAGGACACCTGGACAACACAACACACTGCTAAGACACCTGGACAACAACACACTGTTAGGACACCTGGACAACAACACACTGTTAGGACACCTGGACAACAACACACTCTTAGGACACCTGGACAACAGAACACACTGTTAGGACACCTGGACAACAACACACTATTAGGACACCTGGACAACACAACACACTGTTAGGACACCTGGACAACAACACACTGTTAGGACACCTGGACAACAACACACTGTTAGGATACCTGGACAACAACACACTGTTAGGACACCTGGACAACAACACACTGTTAGGACACCTGGACAACACAACACACTGTTAGGACACCTGGACAACAACACCCTGTTAGGACACCTGGACAACAACACACTGTTAGTACACCTGGACAACAACACACTGTTAGGACACCTGGACAACACAACACACTGTTAGGACACCTGGACAACAACACACTCTTAGGACACCTGGACAACAACACACTGTTAGGAAACCTGGACAACACAACACACTGTTAGGACACCTGGACAACAACACACTGTTAGGACACCTGCACAACAACACACTGTTAGGACACCTGCACAACACAACACACTGTTAGGACACCTGGACAACAACACACTGTTAGGACACCTGGACAACAGAACACACTGTTAGGACACCTGAACAACAACACACTGTTAGGACAACACAACACACTGTTAGGACACCTGGACAACAAAACACACTGTTAGGACACCTGGACAACACAACACACTGTTAGGACACCTGGACAACACAACACACTGTTAGGACACCTGGACAACACGACACACTGTTAGGACACCTGGACAACACGACACACTGTTAGGACACCTGGACAACAACACACTGTTAGGAAACCTGGACAACAACACACTGTTAGGACACCTGGACAACAACACACTGTTAGGACACCTGGACAACAACACAGTGTTAGGACACCTGGACAACAACACACTGTTAGGACACCTGGACAACAACACACTGTTAGGACACCTGGACAACAACACACTGTTAGGACACCTGGACAACAACACACTGTTAGGACACCTGGACAACAACACACTGTTAGGACACCTGGACAACAACACACTGTTAGGACACCTGGACAACAACACACTGTTAGGACACCTGGACAACAACACACTGTTAGGACACCTGGACAACAACACACTGTTAGGACACCTGGACAACATCACACTGTTAGGACACCTGGACAACAACACCCTGTTAGGACACCTGGACAACACAACACACTGTTAGGACACCTGGACAACAACACACTGTTAGGACACCTGGACAACAACACACTATTAGGACACCTGAACAACAACACACTGTTAGGACAACACAACACACTGTTAGGACACCTGGACAACATCACACTGTTAGGACACCTGGACAACAACACCCTGTTAGGACACCTGGACAACAACACACTGTTAGGACACCTGGACAACAACACACTGTTAGGACACCTGGACAACAACACACTATTAGGACACCTGGACAACAACACACTGTTAGGACACCTGGACAACAACACACTGTTAGGACACCTGGACAACAACACACTGTTAGGACACCTGGACAACAACACACTATTAGGACACCTGAACAACAACACACTGTTAGGACACCTGAACAACAACACACTGTTAGGACACCTGGACAACAACACACTGTTAGGACACCTGGACAACAACACACTGTTAGGACACCTGGACAACAACACACTGTTAGGACACCTGGACAACACAACACACTGTTAGGACACCTGAACAACACAACACACTGTTAGGACACCTGGACAACAACACACTGTTAGGACACCTGGACAACAACACACTGTTAGGACACCTGGACAACAACACACTGTTAGGACACCTGGACAACAACACACTGTTAGGACACCTGGACAACAACACACTGTTAGGACACCTGGACAACAACACACTGTTAGGACACCTGGACAACAACACACTGTTAGGAGACCTGGACAACAACACACTGTTAGGACACCTGGACAACACAACACACTGTTAGGACACCTGGACAACACAACACACTGTTAGGACACCTGGACAACAACACCCTGTTAGGACACCTGGACAACAACACACTGTTAGGACACCTGGACAACAACACACTGTTAGGACACCTGGACAACAACACACTGTTAGGACACCTGGACAACAACACACTGTTAGGACACCTGGACAACAACACACTGTTAGGACACCTGGACAACACAACACACTGTTAGGACACCTGGACAACAACACACTGTTAGGACACCTGGACAACAACACACTGTTAGGACACCTGGACAACAACACACTCTTAGGACACCTGGACAACACAACACACTGTTAGGATACGGACTGCCTGGCTGGCTGGGTGTGTTACCTCGTCTCCCATCTGTGGTATATAGGGACATCTCCGAGGGACTGTGTCAGTGATCCAGGCTGACGGTAGCCACTCCTCCAGAGATAACCCCGCCTCCTGAAATGCCGCGGAGAGAGAGGAGAGCAGAATTAGGCCGATACCCGCTAATTATCAAAATCCAGAAAAGAGCCCTTGAATTCTACAACCACCTAAAAGGAAGAGATTCCCAAACCTTCCATAACAAAGCCATCACCTACAGAGAGATGAACCTGGAGAAGAGTCCCCTAAGCAAGCTGGTCCTGGGGCTCTGTTCACAAACACAAACAGACCCCACAGAGCCCCAGGACAGCAACACAATTAGACCCAACCAAATCATGAGAAAACAAAAAGATAATGACTTGACACATTGGAAAGAATTAACAAAAAACTGAGCAAACTAGAATGCTTTTTGGCCCTAAACAGAGAGTACACAGTGGCAGAATACCTGACCACTGTGACTGAACCAAACTTAAGGAAAGCTTTGACTATGTACAGACTCAGTGAGCATAGCCTTGCTATTGAGAAAGGCCGTCGTAGGCAGACCAGGCTCTCAAGAGAAGACAGGCTATGTGCTCACTGCTCACAAAATGAGGTGGAAACTGAGCTGCACTTCCTAACCTCCTGCCAAATGTATGACCATATTAGAGACACATATTTCCCTCAGATTACACAGATAAACAAAGAATTTGTTTTCCCATATCTACTGGGTGAAATACCACAGTGTTCCATCACAGCAGCAAGATTCGTGACCTGTTGCCACAAGAAAAGGTCAACAAGTGAAGAACAAACACCATTGTAAATACAAACCATATTTATGCTTATTTATTTTCCCTTTTGTACTTTAACTATTTGCACATAATATGACATTTGTAATGTCTTTATTCTTTTGGAACTTCTGTGAGTGTAATATTTACTGTTCATTTTTATTGTTTATTTCAGTTTAGTTTATTATCTACATCACTTGCTTTGGCAACGTTGACATATGTTTCCCATGACAATAAAGCCCCTTGAATTGAAATTACAATTGAAATTGAATTGAGAGAACTTTAAAATGTAGAAATCTTATAGTCAGAGCAGAACATTGTGAACCTCATTATAATCTTGCAGGCTGATTTAATTACACAACTTTTCCTCAACAACGTACATCATAAAGAGGTAACTGTATGGCTCAGTTTACTGAACTGTAGTTAAACAATCTCCTTATAATGCAGAGTTTAAATCCCACAGCCAGATTACAATGACGTTACCGGTAGTTGGCACAGTGAAAATGAGGGCATGATAAATAAATACCAAACACAAACCTTCCTCCTCTCCTTTGGCTTCTTCTTCTTTGGTTGCCCTCCGTCTTTGTCTTTCTTCCTGTCTTTCTTTCCATCTCTCGTCTTCTTCTCTTCGTCCTCCTCAGAGCCGCCGCTCTTCTTTTTCACCTTCACGCTCTTCTTCGGTGGTTCCAGGTTGATCCCTGCATCTGCTGTCCAGTCAGAGTAGTCACTGGAGCAGTCACTATAGCAACAGAGTCAGAGTAGTCACTGGAGCAGTCACTATAGCAACAGAGTCAGAGTAGTCACTATAGCAACAGAGTCAGAGTAGTCACTGGAGCAGTCACTATAGCAACAGTCAGAGCAGTCACTGGAGCAGTCACTATAGCAACAGAGTCAGAGCAGTCACTATAGCAACATAGAGTCAGAGTAGTCACTGGAGCAGTCACTATAGCAACAGAGTCAGAGCAGTCACTGGAGCAGTCACTATAGCAACAGAGTCAGAGTAGGCACTATAGCAACAGAGTCAGAGTAGTCACTATAGCAACATAGAGTCAGAGTAGTAGTCACTATAGCAACATAGTCAGAGTAGTAGTCACTATAGCAACATAGAGTCAGAGTAGGCACTATAGCAACAGAGTCAGAGTAGTCACTATAGCAACATAGAGTCAGAGTAGTAGTCACTATAGCAACATAGTCAGAGTAGTAGTCACTATAGCAACATAGAGTCAGAGTAGTCACTATAGCAACATAGAGTCAGAGTAGTCACTATAGCAACATAGAGTCAGAGTAGTCACTATAGCAACATAGAGTCAGAGTAGTCACTATAGCAACATAGAGTCAGAGTAGTCACTATAGCAACATAGAGTCAGAGTAGTCACTATAGCAACATAGAGTCAGAGTAGTCACTATAGCAACATAGAGTCAGAGTAGAAACTATAGCAACATAGTGAGAGTAGTCACTATAGCAACAGAGTGAGAGTAGTCACTATAGCAACATAGATTCAGAGTAGTCACTATAGCAACAGAGTCAGAATAGTCAGTATAGCAACAGAGTCAGAGTAGTCACTATAGCAACAGAGTCAGAGTAGTCACTATAGCAACATAGAGTCAGAGTAGTCACTATAGCAACATAGAGTCAGAGTAGTCACTATAGCAACATAGAGTCAAAGTAGTCACTATAGCAACAGAGTCAGAGTAGTCACTATAGCAACAGAGTCAGAGTAGTCACTATAGCAACAGTCAGAGTAGCCACTATAGCAACATAGATTCAGAGTAGTCACTATAGCAACAGAGTCAGAGTAGTCAGTATAGCAACAGAGTCAGAGTAGTCACTATAGCAACATAGTCAGAGTAGTCACTATAGCAACAGAGTCAGAGTAGTCACTATAGCAACATAGATTCAGAGTAGTCACTATAGCAACATAGAGTCAGAGTAGTCACTATAGCAACATAGAGTCAGAGTAGTCACTATAGCAACATAGTCAGAGTAGTCACTATAGCAACATAGTCAGAGTAGTCACTATAGCAACAGAGTCAGAGTAGTCACTATAGCAACATAGTCAGAGTAGTCACTATAGCAACATAGTCAGAGTAGTCACTATAGCAACAGAGTCAGAGTAGTCACTATAGCAACATAGATTCAGAGTAGTCTCTATAGCAACATAGAGTCAGAGTAGTCACTATAGCAACATAGATTCAGAGTAGTCTCTATAGCAACATAGAGTCAGAGTAGTCACTATAGCAACAGAGTCAGAGTAGTCACTATAGCAACATAGATTCAGAGTAGTCTCTATAGCAACATAGAGTCAGAGTAGTCACTATAGCAACATAGATTCAGAGTAGTCTCTATAGCAACATAGAGTCAGAGTAGTCTCTATAGCAACATAGAGTCAGAGTAGTCACTATAGCAACATAGATTCAGAGTAGTCTCTATAGCAACATAGAGTCAGAGTAGTCTCTATAGCAACATAGAGTCAGAGTAGTCTCTATAGCAACATAGAGTCAGAGTAGTCTCTATAGCAACATAGAGTCAGAGTAGTCTCTATAGCAACATAGAGTCAGAGTAGTCTCTATAGCAACATAGAGTCAGAGTAGTCTCTATAGCAACATAGATTCAGAGTAGTCTCTATAGCAACATAGAGTCAGAGTAGTCTCTATAGCAACATAGAGTCAGAGTAGTCTCTATAGCAACATAGAGTCAGAGTAGTCTCTATAGCAACATAGAGTCAGAGTAGTCTCTATAGCAACATAGAGTCAGAGTAGTCACTATAGCAACATAGATTCAGAGTAGTCTCTATAGCAACATATGTGTTTTACACACGAGATCCACAAACACCTCCATCTGACTGTTGGAGGACAGGCGGCTCAAGAATCAGCCAAGGAACATCCGATAACCGTGTACTCAGCAGTGGTAGACAGTCACAAACCTACCTACAGAAACAATGGCATCCTGGTCCTGGATGGGTATACAAATACGGTTCCTACCTGGAGCTGCTGTGGTCTTCAGGCCAGGTCTCCTGTTCCTACCTGGAGCTGCTGTGGTCTTCAGGCCAGGTCTCCTGTTCCTACCTGGAGCTGCTGTGGTCTTCAGGCCAGGTCTCCTGTTCCTTTCTGGAGCTGCTGTGGTCTTCAGGCCAGGTCTCCTGTTCCTACCTGGAGCTGCTGTGGTCTTCAGGCCAGGTCTCCTGTTCCTACCTGGAGCTGCTGTGGTCTTCAGGCCAGGTCTCCTGTTCCTACCTGGAGCTGCTGTGGTCTTCAGGCCAGGTCTCCTGTTCCTACCTGGAGCTGCTGTGGTCTTCAGGCCAGGTCTCCTGTTCCTACCTGGAGCTGCTGTGGTCTTCAGGCCAGGTCTCCTGTTCCTACCTGGAGCTGCTGTGGTCTTCAGGCCAGGTCTCCTGTTCCTACCTGGAGCTGCTGTGGTCTTCAGGCCAGGTCTCCTGTTCCTACCTGGAGCTGCTGTGGTCTTCAGGCCAGGTCTCCTGTTCCTACCTGGAGCTGCTGTGGTCTTCAGGCCAGGTCTCCTGTTCCTACCTGGAGCTGCTGTGGTCTTCAGGCCAGGTCTCCTGTTCCTACCTGGAGCTGCTGTGGTCTTCAGGCCAGGTCTCCTGTTCCTACCTGGAGCTGCTGTGGTCTTCAGGCCAGGTCTCCTGTTCCTACCTGGAGCTGCTGTGGTCTTCAGGCCAGGTCTCCTGTTCCTACCTGGAGCTGCTGTGGTCTTCAGGCCAGGTCTCCTGTTCCTACCTGGAGCTGCTGTGGTCTTCAGGCCAGGTCTCCTGTTCCTACCTGGAGCTGCTGTGGTCTTCAGGCCAGGTCTCCTGTTCCTACCTGGAGCTGCTGTGGTCTTCAGGCCAGGTCTCCTGTTCCTACCTGGAGCTGCTGTGGTCTTCAGGCCAGGTCTCCTGTTCCTACCTGGAGCTGCTGTGGTCTTCAGGCCAGGTCTCCTGTTCCTACCTGGAGCTGCTGTGGTCTTCAGGCCAGGTCTCCTGTTCCTACCTGGAGCTGCTGTGGTCTTCAGGCCAGGTCTCCTGTTCCTACCTGGAGCTGCTGTGGTCTTCAGGCCAGGTCTCCTGTTCCTACCTGGAGCTGCTGTGGTCTTCAGGCCAGGTCTCCTGTTCCTACCTGGAGCTGCTGTGGTCTTCAGGCCAGGTCTCCTGTTCCTACCTGGAGCTGCTGTGGTCTTCAGGCCAGGTCTCCTGTTCCTACCTGGAGCTGCTGTGGTCTTCAGGCCAGGTCTCCTGTTCCTACCTGGAGCTGCTGTGGTCTTCAGGCCAGGTCTCCTGTTCCTACCTGGAGCTGCTGTGGTCTTCAGGCCAGGTCTCCTGTTCCTACCTGGAGCTGCTGTGGTCTTCAGGCCAGGTCTCCTGTTCCTACCTGGAGCTGCTGTGGTCTTCAGACCAGGTCTGCTTCTTTTCTCCCTCCTTCTCTGTGTGTTTAGGACGTACATCTACCTCTCCCTGGATAGAGGGCCAGAGAGATGGGGGGCAGAGGAGAGAAGGGTGGGAGAAAGAGGGGGGAGCGAGAAACGGGGGAGAAAGAGAGATGGGGGAGTAAGAGAGGGGGAGAGCAAGTGAAAGAAATGGGAGACAGGGGATGGGAGCGAGAGAGGGCGAAGAGAGAGAGAGAAAGGGGGACAGAGAAAGAGAGGGGGGATAAAGAGAAAGGCGGAGGGAGAGAGAGAGAGAGAGAAAGGCGGAGGGAGAGAGAGAGAGAGAGAGAAAGGGGGAGGGAGAGAGAGAGAAAGGGGGAGGGAGAGAGAGAGAGAGAGAAAGGGGGAGGGAGAGAGAGAGAAAGGGGGAGGGAGAGAGAGAGAGAGAGGGAGAGAAAGGCGGAGGGAGAGAGAGAGAGAGAGAGAGAAAGGCGGAGGAGAGAGAGAGAGAGAGAGAGAGAGAGAGAGAGAGAGAGAGAGAGAGAGAGAGAAAGGGGGAGGGAGAGAGAGAGAGGGAAGGGGAGTGAGAAAACATTATACCAACTGACCAGTGTTACAGGTTACATAACTTCTTCAGACAACTTTTGAAAGCTCTTCAGCGTCAAGGTAACAACAACACGTCGTACCTCGGAGATGCTGTCGTTGTCATAGTCATCATCGGCAACCTCAGCGCTCTGACGACTTGTCTCCTCGGCGGCCGCACGCGTCTGGTAGCCACGGTTACCCTGACTCCTCCCCTCCTCTGCCCCGACACACTCTGGAGAGGGGAACTGAAATAGAGAGAAGTTATAGGAACTTCATGTATATCTCTTGCTTGAGGGGTGTGTGTTAACGGTGAGCTGTTTGTTCAACCACACCCACCCGCAATTACAATTAACCCGCCCACCTCAAAATTCACAGCTTTTGTCTCATTGAATAAACATGGTCCTTTTTGCCTCTGTGGATTGACATAAACATTTTCTGCCAATTCCCCAAAGCGATTGGCGTATCGGCTATTTGGTGTGTGTACAGTTAGTCCCTAAAGCTTAAATGCTGACCACACCACCCGTGTTTCGCACGCGAGCGTAGCAATTATATATATTTTTTTTTACACATTCAGTGCCTTGGGAAAGTATTCAGACCCATAGACTTGTTCCACATTGTTCGGTTACAGCCGTATCGTAAAACCCCATAACGACCAAGAACAAAAAAACTGCTGTTTAGAAAGCTTTGCAAATTTATTAAAACATTTAGAAAACAGAAATACCTTATTTATAGACCCTTTGAGACTCTAAATTGAACGCAGGTGTTTCCACTGATCATTTAAAAAAAGTATAAATATTTAACCTTTATTTATTTATTATTACATTTATTTATTTGGACACCAGACGACAACATCCGGTGAAATTGGAGGGCGCTCAATTCAAATAAATAATCCTAATATTAAACATTTATTAACATACAAGTATTTTATATCATTTAAAAGCTTAAATTCTTGTTAATCTAACTGCGTTGTCCGATTTCAAAAAGGCTTTACGGCGAAAGCATACCATGCGATTGTCTGAGGACGGCGCCCCACATCAACATATTTTTCAACCAGCACAGGCTTCATAAAATCACAAATAGCGATTAAATAAATCACTTACTTTTGAAGATCTTCCTGTTTTTAATCCCAATGGTCCCAGCTGCAACATGAATGGTCGTTTCGTTAGATAAAATCCTTCTTTATATCCCAAAAAGTCTGTTCAGCCATCGACTCCAGTAATCCACTCATTCAACATGCAGACAAAGGAATCCAAAAAGCTAAACTTTGTCCAAACAAGTCAAACGATGTTTCTATTTAATCCTAAAATGTAAATAAACTATAATATTTCATACGGAAAGTTGTTCAAAAGGAAAGGAAAATTAGTAAGCGCTCTCTGAAAGACTGATATTGTTCTGGTGCTCTTCGCTCCAAATAATTGTTCGTTTTTCAAAAAAACAAACCTGAAACTTTAATTAAAGACTGTTGAGATCTAGTGGAAGACATAGGAATTGCAATATGGGAGACGGATTTACATAGAAACAATAGGTTCCCATTATAAGAGCCTGGGAGCTCAAAAAAAAAAAAAACTCTAATTGAATTTTCTTCAGATTTTCGCCTGCCATATCAATTCTATTATAGTCTCAGACATTATTTTAACAGTTTCAGAACCATCAAAGTGTTTTCTATTCAATGCTACCAATTATATGCATAGCCTGGCTTCTGGGCGTGAGTAACAGCTGTTTACTTTGGGCACGTCAGTCAGAAAATTCAGGAAACTAGACCCTATCCCTAAGAAGTTTTAGGAACACATTCTTATTTACAATGACGGCCAACCCTGGCCAAACCTGGACGACGCTGGGACAATTGTGCCCTAATCACGGCCGGATGTGATAAAGCCTGGATTCGAACCAGGGACTGTAGTGACGCATCTTGCACTGAGATGCAGTGCCTTAGACCACCGTGCCAAATCCTTGAGATGTTTCTTCAACTTGGAGTCCACCCGTGGTAAATGCAATGGATTGGACAAGATTTGGTAAGGTACACACCTGACTATATAAAGGTCCCACAGTTGACAGTGCATGTCAGAGCAAAAACCAAGCCATGAGGTCGAAGGAATTGTCCATAGAGCTCAGAAACAGGATTGTGTCGAGGCACAGATCTGGGGAAGGGGACCAATAACTGTCTGCAGCATTGAAGGTCCCCAAGAACACAATGGCCTCCATCATTCTTAAATGGTAGAAGTTTGGAACCACCAAGAGTCTTCCTAGAGCTGCCCGGGCAAACTGAGCAATCGGGGGAGAAGGGCCTTGGACAGGGAGCTGACCAAGAACCCGATGGTCACTCTGACAGAGCTCCAGAGTTCCTCTGTGGAGATGGGAGAACCTTCCAGAAGGACAACCATCTCTGCAGCACTCCACCAATCAGGCCTTTATAGTAGAGTGGCCAGACGGAAGCCACTCCTCAGTAAAAGGCACATGACAGCCCACTTGGAGTTTGCCAAAAGGCACCTAAAGACTCTCAGCATATGAGAAACAAGATTCTCTGGTCTGATGAATGCCAAGAGTCACTTCTGGAGGAAACCTGGCATCATCCCTACGGTGAAGCATGGTGGTGGCAGCATCATGCTGTGGGGATGTTTTTCAGCAGCAGGGACTGGGAGACTAGTCAGGATCAAGGGAAAGATGAACGGAGCCAAGTACAGAGAGATCCTTGATGAAAACCTGCTCCAGAGCACTCAGGACCTCAGACTGGGGCGAAGGTTCACTTTCCAACAGGACAACGACCCTAAGCACACAGCCAAGACAACGCAGGAGTGGCTTCGGGACAAGCTGTGCAGCAATGCTCCCTATCCAACCTGACAGAGCTTGAGAGGATCTGCAGAGAAGAATGGGAGAAACTCTCCAAATACAGGTGTGCCAAGCTTGTAGCGTCATACCCAAGAAGACTTGAGGCTGTAATCGCTGCCAAAGGAGCTTCAACAAAGTACTGAGTAAAGAGTCTGAATACTTATGTAAATGTTAATTTTATGTACATTTTTTTTGTTTGTTTTTTTAGCAAATATTTCTAAAAACCTGTTGTTGCTTTGTCATTATGAGGTATTGTGTCTAGATTGATGAGAGGAAAAAAACAATTTAATCAATTTTAGAATAAGGCTGTAACGTAACAAAATGTGGAAAAAGTCAAAGGGTCTGAATCCAAACTGCTCACGAGCGCCAGGGTAGCCTGGTGCTGAAATAGAACTTGGTTCTATGTTTGATGCTTGACGCACTGCAAGGCCGCGTCTCCCATCTCCTCATTGGTTGTTAGGAGCATATACCCACGTGGGTGATTGAAAGATGAACTGAGGTCCACACTCCAGTCCAGTTGGTGGTGGTAATGCACCTTAAAGTTGGTTGCCAACTGCCATATAAAGTCCAACGAAGAAGACTGAACTAGGAGAGATTACTACATACTAACTAGGAAAGATCACTAGAAACTAACCAGGAGAGATCACTAGAAACTAACTAGTAGAGATCACTAGAAACTAACTAGGAGAGATCACTAGAAACTAACTAGGAGAGATCACTAGAAACTAACTAGGAGAGATCACTAGAAACTAACTAGGAGAGATTACTATAAACTAACTCGGAGAGATCACTGGAAACTAACTAGGAGAGATCACTAGAAACTAACTAGTAGAGATCACTAGAAACTAACTAGTAGAGATCACTAGAAACTAACTAGGAGAGATCACTAGAAACTAACTAGGAGATCACTAGAAACTAACTAGGAGAGATCACTGGAAACTAACTAGGAGAGATCACTGGAAACTAACTAGGAGAGATCCTCTCCTCTTTAATCTGTGGATTAATTGTGGGAGTAGAGAACACACAATGATGAGTGACTCAAAGTGGGTCAATATTCTACAAAGATACACAAGGTCTTGTTTTTCTGTATTTCAGTTGAAATAACAACCCAGTGTTTATATCCCAGGACAAATGAACTAGCAACAGCAAGCTAGCTAAATGTCCATGAATGTTTCATATGTTTCGACCCCAAATGAATATAGTTGGTTCAGAGTTGTTTTTGATATTTCATCTTGCGTGTCCTGAAAGCGTTTGGTGTGGGTGAACATGTGCACACGGACATACACGCGTGCTCGTGTAGTCTGCATGTTAGGCGTACGCACTAATGTC
>NC_092093.1:1380119-1457619 GCF_045679555.1 Salvelinus alpinus | reverse complement strand
ATATGGAATCATGTAGTAACCAAAAAAAAGTTTAACAAATCAAATGTTAAACAAATCAAAATATATTTACTATTTTATATTCTTCAAAGTAGCCACCCTTTGCCTTGATGACAGCTTTACACACTCTTGGCATTCTCTCAACCAGCTTCATGAGGTAGTCACCTGGAATGCATTTCAATTAATAGGTGTGCCTTGTTAAAAGTTAATTTGTGGAATTTCTTTCCGTCTTAATATGTTTGAGACAATCAGTTGTGTTGTGACAAGGTAGGGCTAGTTTATAGAAGATGGTATTTTCAAAATAGGGCTTAAGTCCATATTATGGCAAGAACAGCTCAAATAAGCAAAGAGAAACAACAGTTCATCATTACTTTAACTTCTACTGCCTCAGAAACCCGGATCCGGGAGCACCCCCCACCCCCCCCACACTGATTAGCATAGCTAGCATAGCTTCACAAGTAAATAGTAGCATCTAAATATCATTAAATCACAAGTCCAAGACACCAGATGAAAGATACAGATCTTGTGAATAAACCCATCATTTCTGTTTTTTAAAATGTTTTACAGGGAAGACACAATATGTAAATCTATTAGCTAACCACGTTAGCAAAATACACCATCTTTCTTTGTCCACCATTTTCTCTCTCCACCACTAGCTATCACCAATTCGGCTAAACTAAGATATTGATAGCCACAAACCAAGAAAAAAACTCATCAGATGACAGTCTGATAACATATTTATGGTATAGGATAGGTGTTGTTAGAAAAAAGTGCATATTTCAGGTAGAAATCACAGTTTACAATTGCACCGACCATCACAAATCGACTAGAATTACTAGATAGAGCAACGTGTATGACCAATTTACTCATCATAAAACATTTCATAAAAATAGACAAAGCATAGCAATGGAAAGACACAGTTCTTGTGATTTCAGACCATATTTCAGATTTTCTAAGCGTTTTTCAGCGAAAACACAATAAATCGATAAGTTAGCATACCACATGTGCAAACGTTAGTAGAGCATGAATTCAAGGCAAAGGGAGCTATAACGTTATCATCGCCAAAATATATTAATTTTTTCACTAACCTTCTCAGAATTCTTCCGATGACACTCCTGTAACATCATTTTACAACATACATATACAGTTTGTTCGAAAATGTGCATATTTAGCCATACAAAACCGTGGTTATACAATGGAAATAGTCACAACTCAAGCCTCAATATGTCTGACGTCATCTATCAGAGTGATCTAGTTTAATTGAAAGCTAATCATATACTTGACTAAAAAATACAGGGTTGACAGGAATCGAAAGACAAATTAGTTCTTAATGCAACCGCTGACTTACATTTTTAAAATTATCCTTACTTTTCAATACAGGGTTCGCCAAGTGAAGCTATACCAAACAAAATGGCGAAATATGCGTTTAAAATATTTCGACAGAACAACGATTTATCATATTAAATATTGCTTACTTTGAGCTGTTCTTCCATCAGATTCTTGGGCAATGTATCCTTTCTATGTTATAAATTTCTTTTGGTCGATAGATGTCCTCTGTCCTTCGAAATGTCCACTACCAACGACCGAGACCCCCGAAACGTTCCCAAAGCTAAAAAGTGCACTACAAAGAAATTCCTCAGAATCGCACTAAACGGATATAAATTGCTATAAAACGGTTCAAATTAACTACATTATGATGTTTTTAACAACTATAACGAGTAAAAACATGACCAGAGAAATATTACTGGTTAAACAACGATTTGGAATGAGGCAAGTCCGATGTCCATCCCGCTTGTGACGCGCGAACAAAAGAGAGTGTACTCCCACGTTTTGTGGTTTTGTATGGGCTGGGATTGTGCAATCGATTCCATTCAAAACGTGATGACGTACAGACACCCAGAGGAAGACGTAGGCAGTGTCGGTTTCTTCATAGCATTCACTGTCGCCTTAAAAACAGACTCCAGATCAGGGGTAAAAATTTCTGAAATCTGACCCCTGTCATGAAAAGTGCTGTAGATATTGTTCTGTACCACTCAGAGACAAAATTCCAACGCTTATAGAAACTAGAAAGTGTTTTCTATCCAATAATAACAATAATATGCATATTGTACGATCAAGAATTTAGCACGAGGCAGTTTAATTTGGAGACCCAAATATGCTAATGCGGAACAGCACCCCCTATAGTTGCAAGAAGACATGAAGGTCAGTCAATCCGGAAAATGTCAAGAACTTTGAATATTTCTTTAAGTGCAGTCGCAAAACCATCAAGAGCTATGATGAAACTGGCTCTCATGAGGACCGCCACAGGAAAGACCCAGAGTTACCTCTGCTGCAGAGGATAAGTTCATTAGAGTTACCAAACTCAGAAATGGCAGCCCAAATAAATGCTTCACAGAGTTCACGTAACAGAGACATCTCAACATCAACTGTTCAGAGGAGACTGTGTGAATCAGGTCTTCATGGTCGAATTGCTGCAAAGAAACCACTACTAAAGGACACCAATAAGAAGAAGAGACTTGCTTGGGCCAAGAAACATGAGCAATGGACATTAGACTGGTGGAAATCTGTTCTTTAGTCTGATGAGACCAAATGTTATATTTTTGGTTCCAACCGCAGTGTCTGTGAGACGCAGAGTAGGTAAACGGATGATCTCCGCATGTGTGGTTCCCACTGTGAAGCATGGAGGAGGAGGTGTGATGGTGCTTTGCTGGTGACACTGTATGTGACTTATTTAGAATTCAAGGCACACTTAACCAGCATGGCTACCACAGCATTCTGCAGCGATACACCATCCCAACTACGCATAGTGGGACAATTATTTGTTTTTCCAACAGGACAATGACTCAACACACCTCCAGGCTGTGTAAGGGCTATTTGACCAAGAAGGAGAGTGATGGAGTTTGTCCAAACTTTTGACTGGTACCGTCTGTGTGATTAAAACCTTCCTCTGCGGTGTGTTTACCTCTGCTAGGTGTGTCTGTAGACAGTCTCTGGTCCTGCTCCTGCTGCAGTCTGTGGATCATGTTGTCTAGACGGGACGCCTGTTCACTGACCACCTGGTTCAAACCTAATACAGAGACAGAGAGAGAGAGGGACACATGCTTAATTAATATATACACTACCGGTCAAAAGTTTTAGAACACCTACTAATTCAAGGGCTTTTTAAAACTATGAAATAACACATATGGAATCATGTAGTAACCAAAAAAGTGTGTAACAAATCAAAATATATTTTATATATGCGATTCTTCAAATAGCCACCCTTTGCCTTGATGATCAGTAATTCCCTATTACAGAAAAAAAAACTATTTCCATTGATCGTTAATTCCAAACTGCGCGTTGTGTATTTCTTCTTGGTAAGCAACTACGGTGTAGATTTGGCCTTGTGTTTTAGGTTGTTGTCCTGCTGAAAGGTGAACTAATCTCCCAGTGTCTGGTGGAAAGCAGACTGAACTGGGTTTTCCTCTAGGAATTTGCCTGTAGGGAGTTTTATTCTGAAAAACCCCAGTCCTTAACAATTACAAGCATACCCATAACATGATGCAGCCACCACTATGCTTGAAGATATGGAGGGTGGTACTCAGTGATGTGTTGTATTGGATTTGCTCCAAACATAACACTTTGTATTCAGGAGAAATTAGTTCCCAATGTAAACGGCCTATTTCTCAGGCCCAGATGCTAGAATATGCATATAAATTACAGATTAGGATAGAAAACACTCTAAAATTTCCAAAACTGTTAAAATATTGTCTGTGAGTATAACAGAACTGATTTTGCAGGCGAAAACCTGAGGAAATCCAACCCGGAAGTGGCTCTTATTTTGAAAAGTCCCTGTTCCATTGCCTGCCTATCCTCCATTTAAAGGGATATCAACCAGATTCCTTTCCCGATGGCGTCCACAGGTTGTGAACAGGCTTTAGACATAGTTTCAGGCTTTTATTCTGAAAAATTAGCGAGATTTATCAAAACGCGTCAGTGGATGACCAGGTGTCCTTTGATTAGTTTATGCGCGCGAAAGTTGTTGCTCGACATTTTCTTTCTCTCTAGTATTGATAGTTTACAGTCCGGTTGAAATATGATCGATTAGTTATGTTAAAAACAACCTGAGGATTGATTATAAAAAACGTTTGACATGTTTCTACGAACTTTACGGATACCATTTGGAATTTTCGTCTTCCCTTCATGACTGCTGGATCCTGTTGATTTCTGAACATAACGCACCAACCAAATGGAGGTTTTTGGATATAAAAATAATATTTATCGAGTAACTGGGAGTCTCGTGAGTGCAAACATCCGAAGATCATCAAAGGTAAGCGATTCATTTTATTGCTTTTCGGACTTTTCTGACCAATCTACATTGCTGCTAGCTGTTCGTAATGTTTTGTCTCGTGATCGATAAACTCAGAAACGCTTGGATTGCTTTCGCTGTAAAGCATATTTTCAAAATCTGACACGATAGGTGGATTAACAACAAGCTAAGCTGTGTTTTGCTATATTTCACTTGTGATTTCATGAAAATAAATATTTTTAGTATTTTATTGGAATTTGGCGCTCTGCAATTCAGCGGTTGTTTACGAAAATGATCCCGTTAAAGGGATCCGTGCGCCAAGAGGTTTTAAACTGTTTTAAAGTCACCATTGGCCTCATTGTGAAATCCCTGAGTGGTTTCCTTCCTCCCCGGTGACTGAGTTAGGAAGGACGCCTGTATCTTTGTAGTGACTGGGTGTATTGATACACCATCCAGAGTGTAATTAATAACTGCTCAAAGGGATATTCAAGGTCAGATTTTTTTTTTTTTACCCATCTACCAATAGGTGCCTTCCCTCAGCGAGGCATTTGGAAAACCTCCCTGGTCTTTGTGGTTGAATCTGTGTTTGAAATGCACTGCTCGACTGAGGGACCTTACAGATAATTATATGTGTGGGGTACAGAGATGAGGTAGTCATTCAAAAATCATGTTAAACACTATTATTGCAAACAGAGTGAGTCCATTAAACTTATTATGTGACGTGTTAAGCAAATGTTTAATCCTGAACTTATTTAGGCTTGTCATAACAAGGTGGTTGAATACTTGTTGTCTCATGTTGGAGAAAGACTCTCTCTACAGCCTGTTCAGACACATACAGAGACACAGATATGTTATTGCCTGGCTACCCAGACTCCTTGCTCCGCCCAAACGCTACGCCACGCCCACTGACGTTGTTTCTCCGCATTGAGTCTGGATCTGAGTACCTCACTGAATGGGCCATCTGATTGGTCCAGAAACCAATGGGTTGGGCCAGACCCGGAAGACACATGGGTTAAGCAGCGTTTCAATTGGCTTTGATACTGTGGTTTGATACTATTGGTTAGAGACGATCCAATCGCTGACGAGCTTCTTTTCACCACAAACAACATCATCCAAACGACAGAGCAGTCAGGCTAACAGTACAGACAGGCTAACAGTACAGACAGGCTAACAGTACAGACAGGCTAACAGTACAGACAGGCTAACAGTACAGACAGGCTAACAGTACAGACAGGCTAACAGTACAGACAGGTTTAACAGTACAGTCAGGCTAACAGTACAGTCATGCTAACAGTACAGACAGGCTAACAGTACAGACAGGCTAACAGTACAGACAGGCTAACAGTACAGACAGGCTAACAGTACAGACAGGCTAACAGTACAGACAGGCTAACAGTACAGTCAGGCTAACAGTACAGTCAGGCTAATAGTACAGTCAGGCTAATAGTACAGTCAGGCTAACAGTACAGACAGGCTAACAGTACAGTCAGGCTAACAGTACAGTCAGGCTAACGTACAGTCAAGCTAATGGTACAGACAGGCTAATGGTACAGACAGGCTAATAGTACAGTCAGGCTAACAGTACAGTCAGGCTAACGGTACAGACAAGCTAATGGTACAGACAGGCTAATGGTACAGACAGGCTAATAGTACAGACAGGCTAATGGTACAGACAGGCTAATAGTACAGTCAGGCTAATAGTACAGTCAGGCTAACAGTACAGTCAGGCTAACAGTACAGTCAGGCTAATAGTACAGACAGGCTAACAGTACAGACAGGCTAACAGTACAGTCAGGCTAACAGTACAGTCAGGCTAATAGTACAGTCATGCTAATAGTACAGTCAGGCTAATAGTACAGACAGGCTAATAGTACAGACAGGCTAATAGTACAGACAGGCTAACAGTACAGACAGGCTAACAGTACAGTCAGGCTAATAGTACAGACAGGCTAATAGTACAGACAGGCTAATAGTACAGTCATGCTAATAGTACAGACAGGCTAATAGTACAGACAGGCTAACAGTACAGTCAGGCTAATAGTACAGACAGGCTAATAGTACAGACAGGCTAATAGTACAGTCATGCTAATAGTACAGACAGGCTAATAGTACAGACAGGCTAACAGTACAGTCAGGCTAATAGTACAGACAGGCTAATAGTACAGACAGGCTAATAGTACAGTCATGCTAATAGTACAGACAGGCTAATAGTACAGACAGGCTAACAGTACAGACAGGCTAATAGTACAGACAGGCTAACAGTACAGTCAGGCTAATAGTACAGTCATGCTAATAGTACAGCAAAACATACAATCACAGAAGGTAAGCCACCACTAACTTGTCTCTATGGAGAAACAGATTGTTTGAGTAAGAGGATCTTCAAGGACATATGGAGGACTTTCCCTGAGGAGACACCAAACTGACTGGGTGTGTGTGTGTACCTGAGGAGACACCAAACTGACTGGGTGTGTGTGTGTACCTGAGGAGACACCAAACTGACTGGGTGTGTGTGTGTACCTGAGGAGACACCAAACTGACTGTGTGTGTGTACCTGAGGAGACACCAAACTGACTGGGTGTGTGTGTGTACCTGAGGAGACACCAAACTGACTGGGTGTGTGTACCTGAGGAGACACCAAACTGACTGGGTGTGTGTGTGTACCTGAGGAGACACCAAACTGACTGGGTGTGTGTGTGTACCTGAGGAGACACCAAACTGACTGGGTGTGTGTGTGTACCTGAGGAGACACCAAACTGACTGGGTGTGTGTGTGTACCTGAGGAGACACCAAACTGACTGGGTGTGTGTGTGTGTACCTGAGGAGACACCAAACTGACTGGGTGTGTGTGTGTACCTGAGGAGACACCAAACTGACTGGGTGTGTGTGTGTACCTGAGGAGACACCAAACTGACTGAGTGTGTGTGTATACCTGAGGAGACACCAAACTGACTGAGTGTGTGTGTATACCTGAGGAGACACCAAACTGACTGGGTGTGTGTGTGTACCTGAGGAGACACCAAACTGACCGTGTGTGTGTGTGTACCTGAGGAGACACCAAACTGACTGGGTGTGTGTACCTGAGGAGACACCAAACTGACTGGGTGTGTGTACCTGAGGAGACACCAAACTGACTGGGTGTGTGTACCTGAGAAGACACCAAACTGACTGTGTGTGTGTGTGTGTGTGTGTGTGTGTGTGTGTGTGTGTGTGTGTGTGTGTGTGTGTGTGTGTGTGTACCTGAGGAGGTGACTCCCATCTGTGGTATGAGCTGTTGGTCTCTGCAGCTCTCCCGTCCGGGTACGAGGCGCTGGTATGGAGGAGGGTGGGGGTTCCCGTCCACGTCCACCAGGAAGGGAGGGGGCATGAGGTGTGGTGCCTGCTGGGTCTGCTCGTCCAACACGTAGTTATGTACATCACGGATCAACGGGCGGTAGTCAGTATGGAAGAACATCTGGTCTGCTATCTGAGGGAGGGAGGTAGTCAGTATGGAAGAACATCTGGTCTGCTATCTGAGGGAGGGAGGTAGTCAGTATGGAAGAACATCTGGTCTGCTATCTGAGGGAGGGAGGTAGTCAGTATGGAAGAACATCTGGTCTGCTATCTGAGGGAGGGAGGTAGTCAGTATGGAAGAACATCTGGTCCGCTATCTGAGGGAGGTAGTCAGTATGGTAGAACATCTGGTCCGCTATCTGAGGGAGGGAGGTAGTCAGTATGGAAGAACATCTGGTCCGCTATCTGAGGGAGGTAGTCAGTATGGAAGAACATCTGGTCCGCTATCTGAGGGAGGTAGTCAGTATGGAAGAACATCTGGTCTGCTATCTGAGGGAGGGAGGTAGTCAGTATGGAAGAACATCTGGTCTGCTATCTGAGGGAGGGAGGTAGTCAGTATGGAAGAACATCTGGTCTGCTATCTGAGGGAGGTAGTCAGTATGGAAGAACATCTGGTCCGCTATCTGAGGGAGGGAGGTAGTCAGTATGGAAGAACATCTGGTCTGCTATCTGAGGGAGGGAGGTAGTCAGTATGGAAGAACATCTGGTCTGCTATCTGAGGGAGGGAGGTAGTCAGTATGGAAGAACATCTGGTCCGCTATCTGAGGGAGGGAGGTAGTCAGTATGGAAGAACATCTGGTCCGCTATCTGAGGGAGGGAGGTAGTCAGTATGGAAGAACATCTGGTCCGCTATCTGAGGGAGGGAGGTAGTCAGTATGGAAGAACATCTGGTCCGCTATCTGAGGGAGGGAGGTAGTCAGTATGGAAGAACATCTGGTCCGCTATCTGAGGGAGGTAGTCAGTATGGAAGAACATCTGGTCTGCTATCTGAGGGAGGGAGGTAGTCAGTATGGAAGAACATCTGGTCCGCTATCTGAGGGAGGGAGGTAGTCAGTATGGAAGAACATCTGGTCCGCTATCTGAGGGAGGTAGTCAGTATGGAAGAACATCTGGTCCGCTATCTGAGGGAGGGAGGTAGTCAGTATGGAAGAACATCTGGTCTGCTATCTGAGGGAGGGAGGTAGTCAGTATGGAAGAACATCTGGTCCTCTATCTGAGGGAGGTAGTCAGTATGGAAGAACATCTGGTCTGCTATCTGAGGGAGGGAGGTAGTCAGTATGGAAGAACATCTGGTCCGCTATCTGAGGGAGGGAGGTAGTCAGTATGGAAGAACATCTGGTCTGCTATCTGAGGGAGGGAGGTAGTCAGTATGGAAGAACATCTGGTCTGCTATCTGAGGGAGGGAGGTAGTCAGTATGGAAGAACATCTGGTCTGCTATCTGAGGGAGGGAGGTAGTCAGTATGGAAGAACATCTGGTCCGCTATCTGAGGGAGGTAGTCAGTATGGAAGAACATCTGGTCTGCTATCTGAGGGAGGGAGGTAGTCAGTATGGAAGAACATCTGGTCCGCTATCTGAGGGAGGGAGGTAGTCAGTATGGAAGAACATCTGGTCTGCTATCTGAGGGAGGGAGGTAGTCAGTATGGAAGAACATCTGGTCCGCTATCTGAGGGAGGGAGGTAGTCAGTATGGAAGAACATCTGGTCCGCTATCTGAGGGAGGTAGTCAGTATGGAAGAACATCTGGTCTGCTATCTGAGGGAGGGAGGTAGTCAGTATGGAAGAACATCTGGTCTGCTATCTGAGGGAGGGAGGTAGTCAGTATGGAAGAACATCTGGTCTGCTATCTGAGGGAGGGAGGTAGTCAGTATGGAAGAACATCTGGTCTGCTATCTGAGGGAGGGAGGTAGTCAGTATGGAAGAACATCTGGTCCGCTATCTGAGGGAGGGAGGTAGTCAGTATGGAAGAACATCTGGTCCGCTATCTGAGGGAGGTAGTCAGTATGGAAGAACATCTGGTCTGCTATCTGAGGGAGGGAGGTAGTCAGTATGGAAGAACATCTGGTCCGCTATCTGAGGGAGGTAGTCAGTATGGAAGAACATCTGGTCTGCTATCTGAGGGAGGGAGGTAGTCAGTATGGAAGAACATCTGGTCCGCTATCTGAGGGAGGTAGTCAGTATGGAAGAACATCTGGTCTGCTATCTGAGGGAGGGAGGTAGTCAGTATGGAAGAACATCTGGTCTGCTATCTGAGGGAGGTAGTCAGTATGGAAGAACATCTGGTCCGCTATCTGAGGGAGGGAGGTAGTCAGTATGGAAGAACATCTGGTCTGCTATCTGAGGGAGGGAGGTAGTCAGTATGGAAGAACATCTGGTCTGCTATCTGAGGGAGGGAGGTAGTCAGTATGGAAGAACATCTGGTCTGCTATCTGAGGGAGGTAGTCAGTATGGAAGAACATCTGGTCTGCTATCTGAGGGAGGGAGGTAGTCAGTATGGAAGAACATCTGGTCCGCTATCTGAGGGAGGGAGGTAGTCAGTATGGAAGAACATCTGGTCCGCTATCTGAGGGAGGGAGGTAGTCAGTATGGAAGAACATCTGGTCTGCTATCTGAGGGAGGGAGGTAGTCAGTATGGAAGAACATCTGGTCCGCTATCTGAGGGAGGGAGGTAGTCAGTATGGAAGAACATCTGGTCTGCTATCTGAGGGAGGGAGGTAGTCAGTATGGAAGAACATCTGGTCTGCTATCTGAGGGAGGTAGTCAGTATGGAAGAAGATCTGGTCTGCTATCTGAGGGAGGGAGGTAGTCAGTATGGAAGAACATCTGGTCTGCTATCTGAGGGAGGGAGGTAGTCAGTATGGAAGAACATCTGGTCTGCTATCTGAGGGAGGGAGGTAGTCAGTATGGAAGAACATCTGGTCTGCTATCTGAGGGAGGGAGGTAGTCAGTATGGAAGAACATCTGGTCTGCTATCTGAGGGAGGTAGTCAGTATGGAAGAACATCTGGTCTGCTATCTGAGGGAGGGAGGTAGTCAGTATGGAAGAACATCTGGTCTGCTATCTGAGGGAGGGAGGTAGTCAGTATGGAAGAACATCTGGTCCGCTATCTGAGGGAGGGAGGTAGTCAGTATGGAAGAACATCTGGTCTGCTATCTGAGGGAGGGAGGTAGTCAGTATGGAAGAACATCTGGTCTGCTATCTGAGGGAGGGAGGTAGTCAGTATGGAAGAACATCTGGTCTGCTATCTGAGGGAGGGAGGTAGTCAGTATGGAAGAACATCTGGTCTGCTATCTGAGGGAGGGAGGTAGTCAGTATGGAAGAACATCTGGTCTGCTATCTGAGGGAGGGAGGTAGTCAGTATGGAAGAACATCTGGTCTGCTATCTGAGGGAGGGAGGTAGTCAGTATGGAAGAACATCTGGTCTGCTATCTGAGGGAGGGAGGTAGTCAGTATGGAAGAACATCTGGTCTGCTATCTGAGGGAGGGAGGTAGTCAGTATGGAAGAACATCTGGTCTGCTATCTGAGGGAGGGAGGTAGTCAGTATGGAAGAACATCTGGTCTGCTATCTGAGGGAGGGAGGTAGTCAGTATGGAAGAACATCTGGTCTGCTATCTGAGGGAGGGAGGTAGTCAGTATGGAAGAACATCTGGTCTGCTATCTGAGGGAGGGAGGTAGTCAGTATGGAAGAACATCTGGTCCGCTATCTGAGGGAGGGAGGTAGTCAGTATGGAAGAACATCTGGTCTGCTATCTGAGGGAGGGAGGTAGTCAGTATGGAAGAACATCTGGTCCGCTATCTGAGGGAGGGAGGTAGTCAGTATGGAAGAACATCTGGTCTGCTATCTGAGGGAGGGAGGTAGTCAGTATGGAAGAACATCTGGTCTGCTATCTGAGGGAGGGAGGTAGTCAGTATGGAAGAACATCTGGTCTGCTATCTGAGGGAGGGAGGTAGTCAGTATGGAAGAACATCTGGTCTGCTATCTGAGGGAGGGAGGTAGTCAGTATGGAAGAACATCTGGTCTGCTATCTGAGGGAGGTAGTCAGTATGGAAGAACATCTGGTCACGTCAGTATGGAAGAACATCTGGTCTGCTATCTGAGGGAGGGAGGTAGTCAGTATGGAAGAACATCTGGTCTGCTATCTGAGGGAGGGAGGTAGTCAGTATGGAAGAACATCTGGTCTGCTATCTGAGGGAGGGAGGTAGTCAGTATGGAAGAACATCTGGTCTGCTATCTGAGGGAGGGAGGTAGTCAGTATGGAAGAACATCTGGTCCGCTATCTGAGGGAGGGAGGTAGTCAGTATGGAAGAACATCTGGTCTGCTATCTGAGGGAGGGAGGTAGTCAGTATGGAAGAACATCTGGTCCGCTATCTGAGGGAGGGAGGTAGTCAGTATGGAAGAACATCTGGTCTGCTATCTGAGGGAGGGAGGTAGTCAGTATGGAAGAACATCTGGTCCGCTATCTGAGGGAGGGAGGTAGTCAGTATGGAAGAACATCTGGTCTGCTATCTGAGGGAGGGAGGTAGTCAGTATGGAAGAACATCTGGTCCGCTATCTGAGGGAGGTAGTCAGTATGGAAGAACATCTGGTCTGCTATCTGAGGGAGGGAGGTAGTCAGTATGGAAGAACATCTGGTCTGCTATCTGAGGGAGGGAGGTAGTCAGTATGGAAGAACATCTGGTCTGCTATCTGAGGGAGGTAGTCAGTATGGAAGAACATCTGGTCCGCTATCTGAGGGAGGGAGGTAGTCAGTATGGAAGAACATCTGGTCTGCTATCTGAGGGAGGTAGTCAGTATGGAAGAACATCTGGTCTGCTATCTGAGGGAGGGAGGTAGTCAGTATGGAAGAACATCTGGTCCTCTATCTGAGGGAGGGAGGTAGTCAGTATGGAAGAACATCTGGTCCTCTATCTGAGGGAGGGAGGTAGTCAGTATGGAAGAACATCTGGTCCGCTATCTGAGGGAGGTAGTCAGTATGGAAGAACATCTGGTCTGCTATCTGAGGGAGGGAGGTAGTCAGTATGGAAGAACATCTGGTCCGCTATCTGAGGGAGGGAGGTAGTCAGTATGGAAGAACATCTGGTCCGCTATCTGAGGGAGGGAGGTAGTCAGTATGGAAGAACATCTGGTCCTCTATCTGAGGGAGGTATACAGGACATCTGGTCCTCTATCTGAGGGAGGTATACAGGACATCTGGTCCTCTATCTGAGGGAGGGATACAGACGTGTTGATCTGGTCCAGTAGTGGTTGTAGTAGTAATATAGTATAGGGGTAGTAGACTCCTAGTGTGTACCTTGTCGTACTTGCTGCTGGATCCAAAACCAAAGATGAGCAGGTGACCATGTGAGTCTGTAGCAGCGAAGTGCTGTCCATCAGGACTACACTTACAGTCAAACACCGCCCCATGGCCTTGACCTTCAATCTGGAGACAACACAGATAACCAGAGAGTTATTACAGTCAAACACCACCCCATAGCCTTGACCTTCAATCTGGAGACAACACAGATAACCAGAGAGTTATTACAGTCAAACACCGCCCCATAGCCTTGACCTTCAATCTGGAGACAACACAGATAACCAGAGAGTTATTACAGTCAAACACCGCCCCATAGCCTTGACCTTCAATCTGGAGACAACACAGATAACCAGAGAGTTATTACAGTCAAACACCACCCCATGGCCTTGACCTTCAATCTGGAGACAACACAGATAACCAGAGAGTTATTACAGTCAAACACCACCCCATGGCCTTGACCTTCAATCTGGAGACAACACAGATAACCAGAGAGTTATTACAGTCAAACACCGCCCCATAGCCTTGACCTTCAATCTGGAGACAACACAGATAACCAGAGAGTTATTACAGTCAAACACCACCCCATGGCCTTGCCCTTCAATCTGGAGACAACACAGATAACCAGAGAGTTATTACAGTCAAACACCACCCCATGGCCTTGACCTTCAATCTGGAGACAACACAGATAACCAGAGAGTTATTACAGTCAAACACCACCCCATGGCCTTGACCTTCAATCTGGAGACAACACAGATAACCAGAGAGTTATTACAGTCAAACACCACCCCATAGCCTTGACCTTCAATCTGGAGACAACACAGATAACCAGAGAGTTATTACAGTCAAACACCACCCCATGGCCTTGCCCTTCAATCTGGAGACAACACAGATAACCAGAGAGTTATTACAGTCAAACACCACCCCATGGCCTTGCCCTTCAATCTGGAGACAACACAGATAACCAGAGAGTTATTACAGTCAAACACCACCCCATGGCCTTGCCCTTCAATCTGGAGACAACACAGATAACCAGAGAGTTATTACAGTCAAACACCACCCCATGGCCTTGCCCTTCAATCTGGAGACAACACAGATAACCAGAGAGTTATTACAGTCAAACACCACCCCATGGCCTTGCCCTTCAATCTGGAGACAACACAGATAACCAGAGAGTTATTACAGTCAAACACCACCCCATGGCCTTGCCCTTCAATCTGGAGACAACACAGATAACCAGAGAGTTATTACAGTCAAACACCACCCCATGGCCTTGCCCTTCAATCTGGAGACAACACAGATAACCAGAGAGTTATTACAGTCAAACACCACCCCATGGCCTTGCCCTTCAATCTGGAGACAACACAGATAACCAGAGTTATTACAGTCAAACACCACCCCATGGCCTTGACCTTCAATCTGGAGACAACACAGATAACCAGAGAGTTATTACAGTCAAACACCACCCCATGGCCTTGACCTTCAATCTGGAGACAACACAGATAACCAGAGTTATTACAGTCAAACACCACCCCATGGCCTTGACCTTCAATCTGGAGACAACACAGATAACCAGAGTTATTACAGTCAAACACCACCCCATGGCCTTGACCATCAATCTGGAGACAACACAGATAACCAGAGAGTTATTACAGTCAAACACCACCCCATGGCCTTGACCTTCAATCTGGAGACAACACAGATAACCAGAGTTATTACAGTCAAACACCACCCCATGGCCTTGACCTTCCATCTGGAGACAACACAGATAACCAGAGTTATTACAGTCAAACACCACCCCATGGCCTTGACCATCAATCTGGAGACAACACAGATAACCAGAGAGTTATTACAGTCAAACACCACCCCATGGCCTTGACCTTCAATCTGGAGACAACACAGATAACCAGAGAGTTATTACAGTCAAACACCACCCCATAGCCTTGACCTTCAATCTGGAGACAACACAGATAACCAGAGAGTTATTACAGTCAAACACCACCCCATGGCCTTGCCCTTCAATCTGGAGACAACACAGATAACCAGAGAGTTATTACAGTCAAACACCACCCCATGGCCTTGCCCTTCAATCTGGAGACAACACAGATAACCAGAGAGTTATTACAGTCAAACACCACCCCATGGCCTTGACCTTCAATCTGGAGACAACACAGATAACCAGAGAGTTATTACAGTCAAACACCACCCCATAGCCTTGACCTTCAATCTGGAGACAACACAGATAACCAGAGAGTTATTACAGTCAAACACCACCCCATGGCCTTGACCTTCAATCTGGAGACAACACAGATAACCAGAGAGTTATTACAGTCAAACACCACCCCATGGCCTTGACCTTCCATCTGGAGACAACACAGATAACCAGAGAGTTATTACAGTCAAACACCACCCCATAGCCTTGACCTTCAATCTGGAGACAACACAGATAACCAGAGAGTTATTACAGTCAAACACCACCCCATGGCCTTGCCCTTCAATCTGGAGACAACACAGATAACCAGAGAGTTATTACAGTCAAACACCACCCCATGGCCTTGCCCTTCAATCTGGAGACAACACAGATAACCAGAGAGTTATTACAGTCAAACACCACCCCATGGCCTTGCCCTTCAATCTGGAGACAACACAGATAACCAGAGAGTTATTACAGTCAAACACCGCCCCATAGCCTTGACCTTCAATCTGGAGACAACACAGATAACCAGAGAGTTATTACAGTCAAACACCACCCCATGGCCTTGACCTTCAATCTGGAGACAACACAGATAACCAGAGAGTTATTACAGTCAAACACCACCCCATGGCCTTGCCCTTCAATCTGGAGACAACACAGATAACCAGAGTTATTACAGTCAAACACCACCCCATGGCCTTGCCCTTCAATCTGGAGACAACACAGATAACCAGAGAGTTATTACAGTCAAACACCACCCCATGGCCTTGACCTTCAATCTGGAGACAACACAGATAACCAGAGAGTTATTACAGTCAAACGCCACCCCATGGCCTTGCCCTTCAATCTGGAGACAACACAGATAACCAGAGAGTTATTACAGTCAAACACCACCCCATGGCCTTGCCCTTCAATCTGGAGACAACACAGATAACCAGAGAGTTATTACAGTCAAACACCACCCCATGGCCTTGCCCTTCCACCTGGAGACAACACAGATAACCAGAGTTATTACAGTCAAACACCACCCCATGGACTTGCCCTTCAATCTGGAGACAACACAGATAACCAGAGAGTTATTACAGTCAAACACCACCCCATGGCCTTGCCCTTCAATCTGGAGACAACACAGATAACCAGAGAGTTATTACAGTCAAACACCACCCCATGGCCTTGACCTTCAATCTGGAGACAACACAGATAACCAGAGAGTTATTACAGTCAAACACCACCCCATGGCCTTGACCTTCCATCTGGAGACAACACAGATAACCAGAGAGTTATTACAGTCAAACACCACCCCATGGCCTTGACCTTCCATCTGGAGACAACACAGATAACCAGAGTTATTACAGTCAAACACCACCCCATGGCCTTGCCCTTCAATCTGGAGACAACACAGATAACCAGAGTTATTACAGTCAAACACCACCCCATGGCCTTGCCCTTCAATCTGGAGACAACACAGATAACCAGAGTTATTACAGTCAAACACCACCCCATGGCCTTGCCCTTCAATCTGGAGACAACACAGATAACCAGAGTTATTACAGTCAAACACCACCCCATGGCCTTGCCCTTCAATCTGGAGACAACACAGATAACCAGAGAGTTATTACAGTCAAACACCACCCCATGGCCTTGACCTTCAATCTGGAGACAACACAGATAACCAAGAGTTATTACAGTCAAACACCACCCCATGGCCTTGCCCTTCAATCTGGAGACAACACAGATAACCAGAGAGTTATTACAGTCAAACACCACCCCATGGCCTTGACCTTCAATCTGGAGACAACACAGATAACCAGAGAGTTATTACAGTCAAACACCACCCCATGGCCTTGACCTTCAATCTGGAGACAACACAGATAACCAGAGAGTTATTACAGTCAAACACCACCCCATGGCCTTGACCTTCAATCTGGAGACAACACAGATAACCAGAGAGTTATTACAGTCAAACACCACCCCATGGCCTTGACCTTCAATCTGGAGACAACACAGATAACCAGAGAGTTATTACAGTCAAACACCACCCCATGGCCTTGCCCTTCAATCTGGAGACAACACAGATAACCAGAGAGTTATTACAGTCAAACACCACCCCATGGCCTTGACCTTCAATCTGGAGACAACACAGATAACCAGAGAGTTATTACAGTCAAACACCACCCCATGGCCTTGACCTTCAATCTGGAGACAACACAGATAACCAGAGTTATTACAGTCAAACACCACCCCATGGCCTTGACCTTCAATCTGGAGACAACACAGATAACCAGAGAGTCATTACAGTCAAACACCACCCCATGGCCTTGCCCTTCAATCTGGAGACAACACAGATAACCAGAGAGTTATTACAGTCAAACACCACCCCATGGCCTTGCCCTTCAATCTGGAGACAACACAGATAACCAGAGAGTTATTACAGTCAAACACCACCCCATGGCCTTGCCCTTCAATCTGGAGACAACACAGATAACCAGAGAGTTATTACAGTCAAACACCACCCCATGGCCTTGACCTTCAATCTGGAGACAACACAGATAACCAGAGAGTTATTACAGTCAAACACCACCCCATGGCCTTGACCTTCAATCTGGAGACAACACAGATAACCAGAGAGTTATTACAGTCAAACACCACCCCATGGCCTTGACCTTCAATCTGGAGACAACACAGATAACCAGAGAGTTATTACAGTCAAACACCACCCCATGGCCTTGACCTTCAATCTGGAGACAACACAGATAACCAGAGAGTTATTACAGTCAAACACCACCCCATGGCCTTGACCTTCCATCTGGAGACAACACAGATAACCAGAGAGTTATTACAGTCAAACACCACCCCATGGCCTTGACCTTCCATCTGGAGACAACACAGATAACCAGAGAGTTATTACAGTCAAACACCACCCCATGGCCTTGACCTTCCATCTGGAGACAACACAGATAACCAGAGTTATTACAGTCAAACACCACCCCATGGCCTTGCCCTTCAATCTGGAGACAACACAGATAACCAGAGAGTTATTACAGTCAAACACCACCCCATGGCCTTGACCTTTAATCTGGAGACAACACAGATAACCAGAGAGTTATTACAGTCAAACACCACCCCATGGCCTTGACCTTCAATCTGGAGACAACACAGATAACCAGAGAGTTATTACAGTCAAACACCACCCCATGGCCTTGCCCTTCAATCTGGAGACAACACAGATAACCAGAGAGTTATTACAATCAAACACCACCCCATGGCCTTGACCTTCAATCTGGAGACAACACAGATAACCAGAGAGTTATTACAGTCAAACACCACCCCATGGCCTTGACCTTCAATCTGGAGACAACACAGATAACCAGAGTTATTACAGTCAAACACCACCCCATGGCCTTGACCTTCAATCTGGAGACAACACAGATAACCAGAGAGTTATTACAGTCAAACACCACCCCATGGCCTTGCCCTTCAATCTGGAGACAACACAGATAACCAGAGAGTTATTACAGTCAAACACCACCCCATGGCCTTGCCCTTCAATCTGGAGACAACACAGATAACCAGAGAGTTATTACAGTCAAACACCACCCCATGGCCTTGACCTTCAATCTGGAGACAACACAGATAACCAGAGAGTTATTACAGTCAAACACCACCCCATGGCCTTGACCTTCAATCTGGAGACAACACAGATAACCAGAGAGTTATTACAGTCAAACACCACCCCATGGCCTTGACCTTCAATCTGGAGACAACACAGATAACCAGAGAGTTATTACAGTCAAACACCACCCCATGGCCTTGACCTTCAATCTGGAGACAACACAGATAACCAGAGAGTTATTACAGTCAAACACCACCCCATGGCCTTGACCTTCAATCTGGAGACAACACAGATAACCAGAGAGTTATTACAGTCAAACACCACCCCATGGCCTTGACCTTCAATCTGGAGACAACACAGATAACCAGAGAGTTATTACAGTCAAACACCACCCCATGGCCTTGACCTTCAATCTGGAGACAACACAGATAACCAGAGAGTTATTACAGTCAAACACCACCCCATGGCCTTGACCTTCAATCTGGAGACAACACAGATAACCAGAGAGTTATTACAGTCAAACACCACCCCATGGCCTTGACCTTCAATCTGGAGACAACACAGATAACCAGAGAGTTATTACAGTCAAACACCACCCCATGGCCTTGACCTTCAATCTGGAGACAACACAGATAACCAGAGAGTTATTACAGTCAAACACCACCCCATGGCCTTGACCTTCAATCTGGAGACAACACAGATAACCAGAGAGTTATTACAGTCAAACACCACCCCATGGCCTTGCCCTTCAATCTGGAGACAACACAGATAACCAGAGTTATTACAGTCAAACACCACCCCATGGCCTTGACCTTCAATCTGGAGACAACACAGATAACCAGAGAGTTATTACAGTCAAACACCACCCCATGGCCTTGACCTTCAATCTGGAGACAACACAGATAACCAGAGAGTTATTACAGTCAAACACCACCCCATGGCCTTGACCTTCAATCTGGAGACAACACAGATAACCAGAGAGTTATTACAGTCAAACACCACCCCATGGCCTTGACCTTCAATCTGGAGACAACACAGATAACCAGAGAGTTATTACAGTCAAACACCACCCCATGGCCTTGACCTTCAATCTGGAGACAACACAGATAACCAGAGAGTTATTACAGTCAAACACCACCCCATGGCCTTGACCTTCAATCTGGAGACAACACAGATAACCAGAGAGTTATTACAGTCAAACACCACCCCATGGCCTTGCCCTTCAATCTGGAGACAACACAGATAACCAGAGTTATTACAGTCAAACACCACCCCATGGCCTTGCCCTTCAATCTGGAGACAACACAGATAACCAGAGTTATTACAGTCAAACACCACCCCATGGCCTTGCCCTTCAATCTGGAGACAACACAGATAACCAGAGAGTTATTACAGTCAAACACCACCCCATGGCCTTGACCTTCAATCTGGAGACAACACAGATAACCAGAGAGTTATTACAGTCAAACACCACCCCATGGCCTTGACCTTCAATCTGGAGACAACACAGATAACCAGAGAGTTATTACAGTCAAACACCACCCCATGGCCTTGACCTTCAATCTGGAGACAACACAGATAACCAGAGTTATTACAGTCAAACACCACCCCATGGCCTTGACCTTCAATCTGGAGACAACACAGATAACCAGAGTTATTACAGTCAAACACCACCCCATGGCCTTGCCCTTCAATCTGGAGACAACACAGATAACCAGAGAGTTATTACAGTCAAACACCACCCCATGGCCTTGACCTTCAATCTGGAGACAACACAGATAACCAGAGAGTTATTACAGTCAAACACCACCCCATGGCCTTGACCTTCAATCTGGAGACAACACAGATAACCAGAGAGTTATTACAGTCAAACACCACCCCATGGCCTTGACCTTCAATCTGGAGACAACACAGATAACCAGAGAGTTATTACAGTCAAACACCACCCCATGGCCTTGACCTTCAATCTGGAGACAACACAGATAACCAGAGAGTTATTACAGTCAAACACCACCCCATGGCCTTGACCTTCAATCTGGAGACAACACAGATAACCAGAGAGTTATTACAGTCAAACACCACCCCATGGCCTTGACCTTCAATCTGGAGACAACACAGATAACCAGAGAGTTATTACAGTCAAACACCACCCCATGGCCTTGCCCTTCAATCTGGAGACAACACAGATAACCAGAGAGTTATTACAGTCAAACACCACCCCATGGCCTTGCCCTTCAATCTGGAGACAACACAGATAACCAGAGTTATTACAGTCAAACACCACCCCATGGCCTTGCCCTTCAATCTGGAGACAACACAGATAACCAGAGAGTTATTACAGTCAAACACCACCCCATGGCCTTGACCTTCAATCTGGAGACAACACAGATAACCAGAGAGTTATTACAGTCAAACACCACCCCATGGCCTTGACCTTCAATCTGGAGACAACACAGATAACCAGAGAGTTATTACAGTCAAACACCACCCCATGGCCTTGACCTTCAATCTGGAGACAACACAGATAACCGAGAGTTATTACAGTCAAACACCACCCCATGGCCTTGACCTTCAATCTGGAGACAACACAGATAACCAGAGAGTTATTACAGTCAAACACCACCCCATGGCCTTGCCCTTCAATCTGGAGACAACACAGATAACCAGAGAGTTATTACAGTCAAACACCACCCCATGGCCTTGCCCTTCAATCTGGAGACAACACAGATAACCAGAGAGTTATTACAGTCAAACACCACCCCATGGCCTTGCCCTTCAATCTGGAGACAACACAGATAACCAGAGAGTTATTACAGTCAAACACCACCCCATGGCCTTGCCCTTCAATCTGGAGACAACACAGATAACCAGAGAGTTATTACAGTCAAACACCACCCCATGGCCTTGACCTTCAATCTGGAGACAACACAGATAACCAGAGAGTTATTACAGTCAAACACCACCCCATGGCCTTGACCTTCAATCTGGAGACAACACAGATAACCAGAGAGTTATTACAGTCAAACACCACCCCATGGCCTTGACCTTCAATCTGGAGACAACACAGATAACCAGAGAGTTATTACAGTCAAACACCACCCCATGGCCTTGACCTTCAATCTGGAGACAACACAGATAACCAGAGAGTTATTACAGTCAAACACCACCCCATGGCCTTGACCTTCAATCTGGAGACAACACAGATAACCAGAGAGTTATTACAGTCAAACACCACCCCATGGCCTTGACCTTCAATCTGGAGACAACACAGATAACCAGAGAGTTATTACAGTCAAACACCACCCCATGGCCTTGCCCTTCAATCTGGAGACAACACAGATAACCAGAGTTATTACAGTCAAACACCACCCCATGGCCTTGCCCTTCAATCTGGAGACAACACAGATAACCAGAGAGTTATTACAGTCAAACACCACCCCATGGCCTTGACCTTCAATCTGGAGACAACACAGATAACCAGAGAGTTATTACAGTCAAACACCACCCCATGGCCTTGACCTTCAATCTGGAGACAACACAGATAACCAGAGAGTTATTACAGTCAAACACCACCCCATGGCCTTGACCTTCAATCTGGAGACAACACAGATAACCAGAGTTATTACAGTCAAACACCACCCCATGGCCTTGACCTTCAATCTGGAGACAACACAGATAACCAGAGAGTTATTACAGTCAAACACCACCCCATGGCCTTGCCCTTCAATCTGGAGACAACACAGATAACCAGAGAGTTATTACAGTCAAACACCACCCCATGGCCTTGCCCTTCAATCTGGAGACAACACAGATAACCAGAGAGTTATTACAGTCAAACACCACCCCATGGCCTTGCCCTTCAATCTGGAGACAACACAGATAACCAGAGAGTTATTACAGTCAAACACCACCCCATGGCCTTGCCCTTCAATCTGGAGACAACACAGATAACCAGAGAGTTATTACAGTCAAACACCACCCCATGGCCTTGCCCTTCAATCTGGAGACAACACAGATAACCAGAGAGTTATTACAGTCAAACACCACCCCATGGCCTTGACCTTCAATCTGGAGACAACACAGATAACCAGAGAGTTATTACAGTCAAACACCACCCCATGGCCTTGACCTTCAATCTGGAGACAACACAGATAACCAGAGAGTTATTACAGTCAAACACCACCCCATGGCCTTGACCTTCCATCTGGAGACAACACAGATAACCAGAGAGTTATTACAGTCAAACACCACCCCATGGCCTTGCCCTTCAATCTGGAGACAACACAGATAACCAGAGAGTTATTACAGTCAAACACCACCCCATGGCCTTGACCTTCCATCTGGAGACAACACAGATAACCAGAGAGTTATTACAGTCAAACACCACCCCATGGCCTTGCCCTTCAATCTGGAGACAACACAGATAACCAGAGAGTTATTACAGTCAAACACCACCCCATGGCCTTGCCCTTCAATCTGGAGACAACACAGATAACCAGAGAGTTATTACAGTCAAACACCACCCCATGGCCTTGACCTTCAATCTGGAGACAACACAGATAACCAGAGAGTTATTACAGTCAAACACCACCCCATGGCCTTGACCTTCAATCTGGAGACAACACAGATAACCAGAGAGTTATTACAGTCAAACACCACCCCATGGCCTTGACCTTCAATCTGGAGACAACACAGATAACCAGAGAGTTATTACAGTCAAACACCACCCCATGGCCTTGACCTTCAATCTGGAGACAACACAGATAACCAGAGAGTTATTACAGTCAAACACCACCCCATGGCCTTGCCCTTCAATCTGGAGACAACACAGATAACCAGAGAGTTATTACAGTCAAACACCACCCCATGGCCTTGCCCTTCAATCTGGAGACAACACAGATAACCAGAGAGTTATTACAGTCAAACACCACCCCATGGCCTTGACCTTCAATCTGGAGACAACACAGATAACCAGAGTTATTACAGTAAAACACCACCCCATGGCCTTGCCCTTCAATCTGGAGACAACACAGATAACCAGAGTTATTACAGTCAAACACCACCCCATGGCCTTGCCCTTCAATCTGGAGACAACACAGATAACCAGAGTTATTACAGTCAAAAACCACCCCATGGCCTTGACCTTCCATCTGGAGACAACACAGATAACCAGAGTTATTACAGTCAAACACCACCCCATGGCCTTGCCCTTCAATCTGGAGACAACACAGATAACCAGAGTTATTACAGTCAAACACCACCCCATGGCCTTGACCTTCAATCTGGAGACAACACAGATAACCAGAGTTATTACAGTCAAACACCACCCCATGGCCTTGACCTTCAATCTGGAGACAACACAGATAACCAGAGTTATTACAGTCAAACACCACCCCATGGCCTTGCCCTTCAATCTGGAGACAACACAGATAACCAGAGAGTTATTACAGTCAAACACCACCCCATGGCCTTGACCTTCAATCTGGAGACAACACAGATAACCAGAGTTATTACAGTCAAACACCACCCCATGGCCTTGACCTTCAATCTGGAGACAACACAGATAACCAGAGTTATTACAGTCAAACACCACCCCATGGCCTTGCCCTTCAATCTGGAGACAACACAGATAACCAGAGAGTTATTACAGTCAAACACCACCCCATGGCCTTGACCTTCAATCTGGAGACAACACAGATAACCAGAGTTATTACAGTCAAACACCACCCCATGGCCTTGCCCTTCAATCTGGAGACAACACAGATAACCAGAGTTATTACAGTCAAACACCACCCCATGGCCTTGCCCTTCAATCTGGAGACAACACAGATAACCAGAGTTATTACAGTCGAACACCACCCCATGGCCTTGACCTTCCATCTGGAGACAACACAGATAACCAGAGTTATTACAGTCAAACACCACCCCATGGCCTTGCCCTTCAATCTGGAGACAACACAGATAACCAGAGTTATTACAGTCAAACACCACCCCATGGCCTTGACCTTCAATCTGGAGACAACACAGATAACCAGAGTTATTACAGTCAAACACCACCCCATGGCCTTGACCTTCCATCTGGAGACAACACAGATAACCAGAGAGTTATTACAGTCAAACACCACCCCATGGCCTTGCCCTTCAATCTGGAGACAACACAGATAACCAGAGTTATTACAGTCAAACACCACCCCATGGCCTTGACCTTCAATCTGGAGACAACACAGATAACCAGAGTTATTACAGTCAAACACCACCCCATGGCCTTGACCTTCCATCTGGAGACAACACAGATAACCAGAGAGTTATTACAGTCAAACACCACCCCATGGCCTTGACCTTCAATCTGGAGACAACACAGATAACCAGAGAGTTATTACAGTCAAACACCACCCCATGGCCTTGACCTTCAATCTGGAGACAACACAGATAACCAGAGAGTTATTACAGTCAAACACCACCCCATGGCCTTGCCCTTCAATCTGGAGACAACACAGATAACCAGAGTTATTACAGTCAAACACCACCCCATGGCCTTGCCCTTCAATCTGGAGACAACACAGATAACCAGAGTTATTACAGTCAAACACCACCCCATGGCCTTGACCTTCAATCTGGAGACAACACAGATAACCAGAGTTATTACAGTCAAACACCACCCCATGGCCTTGCCCTTCAATCTGGAGACAACACAGATAACCAGAGAGTTATTACAGTCAAACACCACCCCATGGCCTTGACCTTCAATCTGGAGACAACACAGATAACCAGAGTTATTACAGTCAAACACCACCCCATGGCCTTGACCTTCAATCTGGAGACAACACAGATAACCAGAGTTATTACAGTCAAACACCACCCCATGGCCTTGCCCTTCAATCTGGAGACAACACAGATAACCAGAGAGTTATTACAGTCAAACACCACCCCATGGCCTTGACCTTCAATCTGGAGACAACACAGATAACCAGAGTTATTACAGTCAAACACCACCCCATGGCCTTGCCCTTCAATCTGGAGACAACACAGATAACCAGAGTTATTACAGTCAAACACCACCCCATGGCCTTGCCCTTCAATCTGGAGACAACACAGATAACCAGAGAGTTATTACAGTCAAACACCACCCCATGGCCTTGCCCTTCAATCTGGAGACAACACAGATAACCAGAGTTATTACAGTCAAACACCACCCCATGGCCTTGCCCTTCAATCTGGAGACAACACAGATAACCAGAGTTATTACAGTCAAACACCACCCCATGGCCTTGACCTTCCATCTGGAGACAACACAGATAACCAGAGTTATTACAGTCAAACACCACCCCATGGCCTTGCCCTTCAATCTGGAGACAACACAGATAACCAGAGTTATTACAGTCAAACACCACCCCATGGCCTTGACCTTCAATCTGGAGACAACACAGATAACCAGAGTTATTACAGTCAAACACCACCCCATGGCCTTGACCTTCCATCTGGAGACAACACAGATAACCAGAGAGTTATTACAGTCAAACACCACCCCATGGCCTTGACCTTCAATCTGGAGACAACACAGATAACCAGAGTTATTACAGTCAAACACCACCCCATGGCCTTGACCTTCCATCTGGAGACAACACAGATAACCAGAGAGTTATTACAGTCAAACACCACCCCATGGCCTTGACCTTCAATCTGGAGACAACACAGATAACCAGAGAGTTATTACAGTCAAACACCACCCCATGGCCTTGCCCTTCAATCTGGAGACAACACAGATAACCAGAGTTATTACAGTCAAACACCACCCCATGGCCTTGACCTTCAATCTGGAGACAACACAGATAACCAGAGAGTTATTACAGTTAAACACCACCCCATGGCCTTGCCCTTCAATCTGGAGACAACACAGATAACCAGAGTTATTACAGTCAAACACCACCCCATGGCCTTGCCCTTCAATCTGGAGACAACACAGATAACCAGAGTTATTACAGTCAAACACCACCCCATGGCCTTGACCTTCCATCTGGAGACAACACAGATAACCAGAGAGTTATTACAGTCAAACACCACCCCATGGCCTTGACCTTCAATCTGGAGACAACACAGATAACCAGAGTTATTACAGTCAAACACCACCCCATGGCCTTGCCCTTCAATCTGGAGACAACACAGATAACCAGAGTTATTACAGTCAAACACCACCCCATGGCCTTGACCTTCAATCTGGAGACAACACAGATAACCAGAGTTATTACAGTCAAACACATAACTAGTCAAACGGGTTCTGACCAGTAATTACAGCTGGTTCTGACCAGTAATTACAGCTGGTTCTGACCAGTAATTACAGCTGGTTCTGACCAGTAATTACAGCTGGTTCTGACCAGTAATTACAGCTGGTTCTGACCAGTAATTACAGCTGGTTCTGACCAGTAATTACAGCTGGTTCTGACCAGTAATTACAGCTGGTTCTGACCAGTAATTACAGCATCCAAACTGTTCCCACTGACTACATCTGATGACCATAGAGACAGGAACTCAAATAATTAGTAAAGGTCTCTTAGTGTCCCTGAATCATCAGAACTACACACCATGTTGAAGTAGGATCGTATCTTGACCCCCCTGGCCAGGTCCCAGATGATGGCGTTCCCATCATGCCCGGCGGAGAACAGGATCCGGGGGTCAAAGGGGTGTGGCTCCAGGACAAACACCTCATCCTCATGACCCTGTCATCGATCGATTAATCAATCAATCACTCAGTCAATCAACTACTCAATTAATGAATCAACGTGTGTGTGTGTGTGTGTGTGTGTGTGTGTGTGTGTGTGTGTGTGTGTGTGTGTGTGTGTGTGTGTGTGTGTGTGTGTGTGTGTGTGTGTGTGTGTGTGTGTGTGTGTGTGTGTGTGTGTGTGTACCATCAGTATGTGGAGGAGGTCTCCGGTGGTTGAGTTCCAGACTTTAATCGTCAGGTTGTTGGCGGCGGTGATGACTGTGTTGTCGTGGCGATCCCAGGCTACCATGGTAACCTTAAGCTTGGTCACCTTGTCTTCCAAGGGAGGAGGGTTGTACTTCCTGTCACATGACATCATAGCATTAATACTTCCTACACAATATCACTTTTTAACAAGCATGATGAAACATTTCCCAGCATGCTCAGACGAGTACCCTGGAAGAATCCTAGAAAAACTGTGTGTGTGTGTGTGTGTGTGTGTGTGTGTGTGTGTGTGTGTGTGTGTGTGTGTGTGTGTGTGTGTGTGTGTGTGTGTGTGTGTGTGTGTGTGTGTGTGTGTATGTACAGTTGAAGTCGGAAGTTTACATTCACCTTAGACAAATACATTTAAACTCCGTTTTTCACAATTCCTGACATTTAATCCTAGTAAAAATTCCCTCTTAGGTCAGTTAGGATCACCACTTTATTTTAAGAATGTGAAATGTCAGAATAATAGTAGAGAGAATTATTTATTTCAGCTTTTATTTCTTTCATCATATTCCCAGTAGGTCAGAAGTTTACATACTCAATTAGTATTTGGTAGCATTGCCTTTAAATTGTTTAACTTGGGTCAAATGTTTTGGGTAGCCTTCCACAAGCTTCCCACAATAAGTTGGGTTAATTTTGGCCCATTCCTCCTGACAGAGCTGGTGTAACTGAGTCAGGTTTGTAGGCCTCCTTGCTCGCACACTCTTTTTCAGTTCTGCCCACAAATGTTCTATGGGATTGAGGTCAGGGCTTTGTGATGGCCACTCCAATACCTTGACTTTGTTGTCCTTAAGCCATTTTGCCACAACTTTGGAAGTATGCTTGGGGTCATTGTCCATTTGGAAGACCCATTTGTGACCAAGCTTTAACTTCCTGACTGATGTCTTGAGATGTTGCTTCAATATATCCACATAATTGTCCTCCCTCATGATGCCATCTATTTTGTGAAGTGCACCAGTCCCTCCTGCAGCAAAGCACCCCCACAACATGATGCTGCCACCCCCGTGCTTCATGGTTGGGATGGTGTTCTTCGGCATGCAAGCCTCCCCCTTTTTCCTCCAAACATAACGATGATCATTATGGCCAAACAGTTATTTTTTTGTTCCATCAGACCAGAGGACATTTCTCCAAAAAGTACGATCTTTGTCCCCATGTGCAGTTGCAAACCGTAGTCTGGCTTTTTTATGGAGCTTTTGGAGCAGTGGCTTCTTCCTTGCTGAGAGGGCATTCAGGTTATGTCGATATAGGACTTGTTTTACTGTGGATATAGATACTTTTGTACCTGTTTCCTCCAGCATCTTCACAGGTCCTTTGCTGTTGTTCTGGGATTGATTTGCACTTTTCGCACCAAAGTACGTTCATCTCTAGGAGACAGAACGCGTCTCCTTCCTGAGCGGTATGACGGCTGCGTGGTCCCACGGTGTTTATACTTGCGTACTATTGTTTGTACAGATGAACATGGTACCTTCAGGCGTTTGGAAATTACTCCCAAGGATGAACCAGACTTATGGAGGTCTACAATTTTTTTTCTGAGGTCTTGGCTGATTTCTTTAGATTTTCCCATAATGTCAAGCAAACAGGCACTGAGTTTGAAGGTAGGCCTTGAAATACATCCACAAGTACACCGCCAATTGACTCAAATGATGTCAATTAAATCAAATCAAATGTATTTATATAGCCCTTCTTACATCAGCTGATATCTCAAAGTGCTGTACAGAAACCCAGCCTAAAACCCCAAACAGCAAGCAATGCAGGTGTAGAAGCACGGTGGCTAGGAAAAACTCCCATGAAAGGCAGGAACCTAGGAAGAAACCTAAAGAGGAACCAGGCTATGAGGGGTGGCCAGTCCTCTTCTGGCTGTGCCGGGTGGAGATTATAACAGAACATGGCCAAGATGTTCAAATGTTCATAAATGACCAGCATGGCCTTGAATTAGCCTATCAGAAGCTTCTAAAGCCATGACATAATTTTCTGCAATAATCCAAGCTGTTTAAAGGCACAGTCAACTTAGTGTATGTAAACTTCTGACCCACTGGAATTGTGATACAGTGAATTATTTTAAAATAATCTGTCTGTAAACAGTTGTTGGAAAAATGACTTGTGTCATGCACAAAGTAGATGTACTAACCGACTTGCCAAAACAATAGTTTGTTAATAAGAAATTTGTGGAGTAGTTGAAAAACGGGTTTTAATGACTCCAACCTAAGTGTATGTAAACTTCCAACTTCAACTGTATGTATGCATGGTGGTGTGTGTGTGTGTGTGTGTCTGTGTGTGTGTGTGTGTAGTGTGTGTGTGTGTGTGTGTGTGTGTGTGTGTGTGTGTAGGGTGTGTGTGTGTGTGTGTGTGTAGGGTGTGTGTAGTGTGTGTGTAGTGTGTGTGTGTGTGTGTAGTGTGTGTGTAGTGTGTGTGTGTGTGTGTGTGTGTGTAGTGTGTGTGTAGTGTGTGTGTGTGTGTGTGTGTGTGTGTGTGTGTGTGTGTAGTGTGTGTGTAGTGTGTGTGTAGTGTGTGTGTGTGTGTGTAGTGTGTGTGTGTGTGTAGTGTGTGTGTGTGTGTGTGTGTGTATAGTGTGTGTGTGTGTGTAGTGTGTATAGTGTGTGTGTGTGTGTGTGTGTAGTGTGTATAGTGTGTGTAGTGTGTGTGTACCCTGGTATCTTGGCCTGCATGTCCAGTAGAATGCTCCTCCACTCCTGCTGATGGAGCTGCCAGATACGAGCTGTACCATCCCTGCTGCCACTCACAAACCTACACACACACACACACACACACACACACCCTTTAAACACACTAAAGCAGTGTTAAGGTGTCTGCACACTAGGTTGGTTTGCGAGCAGAACTCAGCGTCTGTCTTATCCTGCCTGTCTCACACCCCTTAAACCAGCTGTTCATTATCCTGCCTGTCTCACACCTTAAACCAGCTGTTCATTATCCTGCCTGTCTCACACCCCTTAAACCAGCTGTTCATTATCCTGCCTGTCTCACACCCCTTAAACCAGCTGTTCATTACCCTGCCTGTCTCACACCCCTTAAACCAGCTGTTCATTACCCTGCCTGTCTCACACCCCTTAAACCAGCTGTTCATTATCCTGCCTGTCTCACACCCCTTAAACCAGCTGTTCATTACCCTGCCTGTCTCACACCTTAAACCAGCTGTTCATTATCCTGCCTGTCTCACACCCCTTAAACCAGCTGTTCATTATCCTGCCTGTCTCACACCCCTTAAACCAGCTGTTCATTATCCTGCCTGTCTCACACCCCTTAAACCAGCTGTTCATTACCCTGCCTGTCTCACACCCCTTAAACCCAGCTGTTCATTATCCTGCCTGTCTCACACCCCTTAAACCAGCTGTTCATTATCTGCCTGTCTCACGTCCCTTAAACCAGTTCCTTGGTTGGCATTACTGACGAATACTGGGGAATTTCCAAGGAATGTGACACACACACAAGGTGTAGAGAGAGTAGGCAATGTTACTTCATATTAATATCCCCTCGGGTGCCATTTAAAGCCATCACACACAGTGGGATACCCCCTTACCTGTCACTGCAGTTGGAGAACTGGATGCTGTCCACTTTGTCCTGAGGGACGGACGGACAGACAGACAGACAGACAGACAGACAGACAGACAGACAGACAGACAAGACAGACAGACAGACAAGACAAGACAAGACAGACAGACAGAGCACAGGAGAGAGAAAGGGAAAATCAACATGGCACCAAGGCATTATACTGTGCTCTCTCTAAAGTGCACACACACACACACACACACACACACACACACACACACACACACACACACACCCCGTTTCCCTCTTCTACTCACAGTGTGTGACTCCAGCTCAGAGATCTTCTGTGGTTGTCCAGAGGCGAAGTAGAACACTCTGATGACGTGGTCTGTAGAACCTGTAGCCAGGAACATACCCCCTGGACACACACCCTCAATCACTGTTATCCATGGATATCATAGTCAACAATCAATCACTGTTATCCACGGGTATCACAGTCAACACTCAATCACTGTTATCTATGGGTATCACAGTCAACCCTCAATCACTGTTATCCATGGGAATCACAGTCAACCCTCAATCAGTTATCTATGGGTATCACAGTCAACCCTCAATCACTGTTATCTATGGGTATCACAGTCAACCCTCAATCACTGTTATCCATGGGAATCACAGTCAACCCTCAATCAGTTATCCATGGATATCACAGTCAACCCTCAATCACTGTTATCTATGGGTATCACAGTCAACCCTCAATCACTGTTATCCATGGGAATCACAGTCAACCCTCAATCAGTTATCTATGGGTATCACAGTCAACCCTCAATCACTGTTATCTATGGGTATCACAGTCAACCCTCAATCACTGTTATCCATGGGAATCACAGTCAACCCTCAATCAGTTATCCATGGATATCACAGTCAACCCTCAATCACTGTTATCTATGGGTATCACAGTCAACCCTCAATCACTGTTATCCACGGGAATCACAGTCAACCCTCAATCAGTTATCCATGGATATCACAGTCAACCCTCAATCACTGTTATCTATGGGTATCACAGTCAACCCTCAATCACTGTTATCCATGGGAATCACAGTCAACCCTCAATCAGTTATCCATGATATCACAGTCAACCCTCAATCACTGTTATCTATGGGTATCACAGTCAACACTCAATCACTGTTATCCATGGGTATCACAGTCAACACTCAATCAACATCAGATCAATACGGATTAGATTTATTTGGGGGGGGGGGGGTAAAACTATTTCAAATGTAAATGTCAGACGGTGTCCATGGTTACCTGCGCTGCAGGATGAACAGATGATCTGGACTCCAGGTCTGGACCGCTCCGTGAACTTATCCTGACTGAACACACACGTCAGCGTTAATACCAGCCTGTCTCTCTCTCTCTCTCTGTGTGTCTCTGTGTGTCTGTGTGTGTCTGTGTCTGTGTCTGTGTCTGTGTCTGTGTCTGTGTCTGTGTGTGTGTGTGTGTGTGTCTCACCCGAACTTCAGAGTGCGTGCGTCCCACTGCCAGAAACAGATGGTCCCGTCGGCTCCAGTGGAGGACAGGAACCGCTTAGAACCACTGACCAGAGGAGAGAACTACACAGAGACAACCAATCAGAGGAAAGAACTACAACACAACAACCAATCAGAGGAGAGAACTACACAGAGACAACCAATCAGAGGAGAGAACTACAACACAACAACCAATCAGAGGAGAGAACTACAACACAACAACCAATCAGAGGAGAGAACTACAACACAACAACCAATCAGAGGAGAGAACTACAACATACCGTATACCGGGGTATTTGGAAATAGCCACGGGATGGTTTTTCAATAAAAAAAATTTATCCAATAAGTTTTTTTTTAAAATACATTTGAATATTTGTAGCTACTTTTTAAGTAGATACCCACAGTCAACTTGTGCAATTCACCTGTCACACACTTTCTCATTATGAAGTATACCGGTAGTCCCCAGTCAAGTGGTGTTTGTTTACAAGCACACAACAACTACAAACCGGAGCCTTAAGAGTCACTCACTGTTGTGCAACATGTACCAGTCGATCTAATACAGTATGGAATTCACTAGAACACGTACCAGTCGATCTAATACAGTATGGAATTCACTAGAACACGTACCAGTCGATCTAATACAGTATGGAATTCACTAGAACACGTACCAGTCGATCTAATACAGTATGGAATTCACTAGAACATGTACCAGTCGATCTAATACAGTATGGAATTCACTAGAACACGTACCAGTCGATCTAATACAGTATGGAATTCACTAGAACATGTACCAGTCGATCTAATACAGTATGGAATTCACTAGAACACGTACCAGTCGATCTAATACAGTATGGAATTCACTAGAACATGTCGATCTAATACAGTATGGAATTCACTAGAACACGTGTCGATCTAATACAGTATGGAATTCACTAGAACATGTCGATCTAATACAGTATGGAATTCACTAGAACACGTACCAGTCGATCTAATACAGTATGGAATTCACTAGAACACGTACCAGTCGATCTAATACAGTATGGAATTCACTAGAACACGTACCAGTCGATCTAATACAGTATGGAATTCACTAGAACATGTCGATCTAATACAGTATGGAATTCACTAGAACACGTACCAGTCGATCTAATACAGTATGGAATTCACTAGAACACGTACCAGTCGATCTAATACAGTATGGAATTCACTAGAACACGTACCAGTCGATCTAATACAGTATGGAATTCACTAGAACATGTCGATCTAATACAGTATGGAATTCACTAGAACACGTACCAGTCGATCTAATACAGTATGGAATTCACTAGAACACGTACCAGTCGATCTAATACAGTATGGAATTCACTAGAACATGTCGATCTAATACAGTATGGAATTCACTAGAACACGTACCAGTCGATCTAATACAGTATGGAATTCACTAGAACATGTCGATCTAATACAGTATGGAATTCACTAGAACACGTACCAGTCGATCTAATACAGTATGGAATTCACTAGAACACGTACCAGTCGATCTAATACAGTATGGAATTCACTAGAACATGTCGATCTAATACAGTATGGAATTCACTAGAACATGTCGATCTAATACAGTATGGAATTCACTAGAACATGTCGATCTAATACAGTATGGAATTCACTAGAACATGTCGATCTAATACAGTATGGAATTCACTAGAACATGTCGATCTAATACAGTATGGAATTCACTAGAACATGTCGATCTAATACAGTATGGAATTCACTAGAACATGTCGATCTAATACAGTATGGAATTCACTAGAACATGTCGATCTAATACAGTATGGAATTCACTAGAACATGTCGATCTAATACAGTATGGAATTCACTAGAACATGTCGATCTAATACAGTATGGAATTCACTAGAACATGTCGATCTAATACAGTATGGAATTCACTAGAACATGTCGATCTAATACAGTATGGAATTCACTAGAACATGTCGATCTAATACAGTATGGAATTCACTAGAACATGTCGATCTAATACAGTATGGAATTCACTAGAACATGTCGATCTAATACAGTATGGAATTCACTAGAACATGTCGATCTAATACAGTATGGAATTCACTAGAACACGTCGATCTAATACAGTATGGAATTCACTAGAACACGTCGATCTAATACAGTATGGAATTCACTAGAACACGTCGATCTAATACAGTATGGAATTCACTAGAACACGTCGATCTAATACAGTATGGAATTCACTAGAACACGTTGATCTAATACAGTATGGAATTCACTAGAACACGTTGATCTAATACAGTATGGAATTCACTAGAACACGTTGATCTAATACAGTATGGAATTCACTAGAACATGTTGATCTAATACAGTATGGAATTCACTAGAACATGTTGATCTAATACAGTATGGAATTCACTAGAACATATTGATCTAATACAGTATGGAATTCACTAGAACATATTGATCTAATACTGTATGGAATTCACTAGAACATATTGATCTAATACAGTATGGAATTCACTAGAACATGTCGATCTAATACAGTATGGAATTCACTAGAACATGTCGATCTAATACAGTATGGAATTCACTAGAACATGTCGATCTAATACAGTATGGAATTCACTAGAACATGTCGATCTAATACAGTATGGAATTCACTAGAACATGTTGATCTAATACAGTATGGAATTCACTAGAACATGTCGATCTAATACAGTATGGAATTCACTAGAACATGTTGATCTAATACAGTATGGAATTCACTAGAACATATTGATCTAATACAGTATGGAATTCACTAGAACATGTCGATCTAATACAGTATGGAATTCACTAGAACATGTCGATCTAATACAGTATGGAATTCACTAGAACATGTCGATCTAATACAGTATGGAATTCACTAGAACATGTTGATCTAATACAGTATGGAATTCACTAGAACATGTTGATCTAATACAGTATGGAATTCACTAGAACATGTTGATCTAATACAGTATGGAATTCACTAGAACATGTTGATCTAATACAGTATGGAATTCACTAGAACATGTTGATCTAATACAGTATGGAATTCACTAGAACATGTTGATCTAATACAGTATGGAATTCACTAGAACATGTTGATCTAATACAGTATGGAATTCACTAGAACATGTCGATCTAATACAGTATGGAATTCACTAGAACATGTCGATCTAATACAGTATGGAATTCACTAGAACATGTCGATCTAATACAGTATGGAATTCACTAGAACATGTCGATCTAATACAGTATGGAATTCACTAGAACATGTCGATCTAATACAGTATGGAATTCACTAGAACATGTCGATCTAATACAGTATGGAATTCACTAGAACATGTCGATCTAATACAGTATGGAATGCACTAGAACATGTCGATCTAATACAGTATGGAATGCACTAGAACATGTCGATCTAATACAGTATGGAATTCACTAGAACATGTCGATCTAATACAGTATGGAATTCACTAGAACATGTCGATCTAATACAGTATGGAATTCACTAGAACATGTCGATCTTATACAGTATGGAATTCACTAGAACATGTCGATCTAATACAGTATGGAATTCACTAGAACATGTTGATCTAATACAGTATGGAATTCACTAGAACATGTTGATCTAATACAGTATGGAATTCACTAGAACATGTCGATCTAATACAGTATGGAATTCACTAGAACATGTCGATCTAATACAGTATGGAATTCACTAGAACATGTCGATCTAATACAGTATGGAATTCACTAGAACATGTCGATCTAATACAGTATGGAATTCACTAGAACATGTCGATCTAATACAGTATGGAATTCACTAGAACATGTCGATCTAATACAGTATGGAATTCACTAGAACATGTCGATCTAATACAGTATGGAATTCACTAGAACATGTCGATCTAATACAGTATGGAATGCACTAGAACATGTCGATCTAATACAGTATGGAATTCACTAGAACATGTCGATCTAATACAGTATGGAATTCACTAGAACATGTCGATCTAATACAGTATGGAATGCACTAGAACATGTCGATCTAATACAGTATGGAATTCACTAGAACATGTCGATCTAATACAGTATGGAATTCACTAGAACATGTCGATCTAATACAGTATGGAATTCACTAGAACATGTCGATCTAATACAGTATGGAATTCACTAGAACATGTCGATCTAATACAGTATGGAATTCACTAGAACATGTCGATCTAATACAGTATGGAATTCACTAGAACATGTTGATCTAATACAGTATGGAATTCACTAGAACATGTTGATCTAATACAGTATGGAATTCACTAGTACATGTTGATCTAATACAGTATGGAATTCACTAGAACATGTTGATCTAATACAGTATGGAATTCACTAGAACATGTACCAGTCGATCTAATTCCTCCCCCTCCTAGCTACCTGAGGTTCCATTCCTCCCCCTCCTAGCTACCTGAGGTTCCATTCCTCCCCCTAGCTACCTGAGGTTCCATTCCTCCCCCTCCTAGCTACCTGAGGTTCCATTCCTCCCCCTAGCTACCTGAGGTTCCATTCCTCCCCCCCTAGCTACCTGAGGTTCCATTCCTCCCCCTAGCTACCTGAGGTTCCATTCCTCCCCCTCCTAGCTACCTGAGGTTCCATTCCTCCCCCTAGCTACCTGAGGTTCCATTCCTCCCCCTAGCTACCTGAGGTTCCATTCCTCCCCCTAGCTACCTGAGGTTCCATTCCTCCCCCTAGCTACCTGAGGTTCCATTCCTCCCCCTAGCTACCTGAGGTTCCATTCCTCCCCCTCCTAGCTACCTGAGGTTCCATTCCTCCCCCTCCTAGCTACCTGAGGTTCCATTCCTCCCCCTCCTAGCTACCTGAGGTTCCATTCCTCCCCCTAGCTACCTGAGGTTCCATTCCTCCCCCTCCTAGCTACCTGAGGTTCCATTCCTCCCCCTAGCTACCTGAGGTTCCATTCCTCCCCCCCTAGCTACCTGAGGTTCCATTCCTCCCCCTCCTAGCTACATGAGGTTCCAATCCTCCCCCTCCTAGCTACATGAGGTTCCATTCCTCCCCCTCCTAGCTACCTGAGGTTCCATTCCTCCCCCTCCTAGCTACCTGAGGTTCCATTCCTCCCCCTCCTAGCTACCTGAGGTTCCATTCCTCCCCCTCCTAGCTACCTGAGGTTCCATTCCTCCCCCTCCTAGCTACCTGAGGTTCCATTCCTCCCCCTAGCTACCTGAGGTTCCATTCCTCCCCCTCCTAGCTACCTGAGGTTCCATTCCTCCCCCTAGCTACCTGAGGTTCCATTCCTCCCCCCCTAGCTACCTGAGGTTCCATTCCTCCCCCTAGCTACCTGAGGTTCCATTCCTCCCCCTCCTAGCTACCTGAGGTTCCATTCCTCCCCCTAGCTACCTGAGGTTCCATTCCTCCCCCTAGCTACCTGAGGTTCCATTCCTCCCCCTAGCTACCTGAGGTTCCATTCCTCCCCCTAGCTACCTGAGGTTCCATTCCTCCCCCTAGCTACCTGAGGTTCCATTCCTCCCCCTCCTAGCTACCTGAGGTTCCATTCCTCCCCCTCCTAGCTACCTGAGGTTCCATTCCTCCCCCTAGCTACCTGAGGTTCCATTCCTCCCCCTCCTAGCTACCTGAGGTTCCATTCCTCCCCCTAGCTACCTGAGGTTCCATTCCTCCCCCCCTAGCTACCTGAGGTTCCATTCCTCCCCCTCCTAGCTACATGAGGTTCCAATCCTCCCCCTCCTAGCTACATGAGGTTCCATTCCTCCCCCTCCTAGCTACCTGAGGTTCCATTCCTCCCCCTCCTAGCTACCTGAGGTTCCATTCCTCCCCCTCCTAGCTACCTGAGGTTCCATTCCTCCCCCTCCTAGCTACCTGAGGTTCCATTCCTCCCCCTCCTAGCTACCTGAGGTTCCATTCCTCCCCCTAGCTACCTGAGGTTCCATTCCTCCCCCTCCTAGCTACATGAGGTTCCATTCCTCCCCCTCCTAGCTACCTGAGGTTCCATTCCTCCCCCCCTAGCTACCTGAGGTTCCATTCCTCCCCCCCCTAGCTACCTGAGGTTCCATTCCTCCCCCTAGCTACCTGAGGTTCCATTCCTCCCCCTCCTAGCTACCTGAGGTTCCATTCCTCCCCCTAGCTACCTGAGGTTCCATTCCTCCCCCTCCTAGCTACCTGAGGTTCCATTCCTCCCCCTAGCTACCTGAGGTTCCATTCCTCCCCCTAGCTACCTGAGGTTCCATTCCTCCCCCTCCTCCCCCTCCTAGCTACCTGAGGTTCCATTCCTCCCCCTAGCTACCTGAGGTTCCATTCCTCCCCCCCTAGCTACCTGAGGTTCCATTCCTCCCCCTCCTAGCTACATGAGGTTCCAATCCTCCCCCTCCTAGCTACATGAGGTTCCATTCCTCCCCCTCCTAGCTACCTGAGGTTCCATTCCTCCCCCTCCTAGCTACCTGAGGTTCCATTCCTCCCCCTCCTAGCTACCTGAGGTTCCATTCCTCCCCCTCCTAGCTACCTGAGGTTCCATTCCTCCCCCTCCTAGCTACCTGAGGTTCCATTCCTCCCCCTAGCTACCTGAGGTTCCATTCCTCCCCCTCCTAGCTACCTGAGGTTCCATTCCTCCCCCCCCTAGCTACCTGAGGTTCCATTCCTCCCCCCCCTAGCTACCTGAGGTTCCATTCCTCCCCCTAGCTACCTGAGGTTCCATTCCTCCCCCTCCTAGCTACCTGAGGTTCCATTCCTCCCCCTAGCTACCTGAGGTTCCATTCCTCCCCCTCCTAGCTACCTGAGGTTCCATTCCTCCCCCTAGCTACCTGAGGTTCCATTCCTCCCCCTAGCTACCTGAGGTTCCATTCCTCCCCCTCCTCCCCTCCTAGCTACCTGAGGTTCCATTCCTCCCCCTCCTAGCTACCTGAGGTTCCATTCCTCCCCCTCCTAGCTACCTGAGGTTCCATTCCTCCCCCTCCTAGCTACCTGAGGTTCCATTCCTCCCCCTCCTAGCTACCTGAGGTTCCATTCCTCCCCCTAGCTACCTGAGGTTCCATTCCTCCCCCCCCTAGCTACCTGAGGTTCCATTCCTCCCCCTAGCTACCTGAGGTTCCATTCCTCCCCCTCCTCCCCCTCCTAGCTACCTGAGGTTCCATTCCTCCCCCTCCTAGCTACCTGAGGTTCCCTTCCTCCCCCTCCTAGCTACCTGAGGTTCCATTCCTCCCCCTAGCTACCTGAGGTTCCATTCCTCCCCCTCCTAGCTACCTGAGGTTCCATTCCTCCCCCTCCTAGCTACCTGAGGTTCCATCCCTCCCCCTAGCTACCTGAGGTTCCATTCCTCCCCCTCCTAGCTACCTGAGGTTCCATTCCTCCTCCTAGCTACCTGAGGTTCCATTCCTCCCCCTCCTAGCTACCTGAGGTTCCATTCCTCCCCCTCCTAGCTACCTGAGGTTCCATTCCTCCCCCCCCTAGCTACCTGAGGTTCCATTCCTCCCCCTAGCTACCTGAGGTTCCATGCCTCCCCCTCCCCCTAGCTACCTGAGGTTCCATGCCTCCCCCTAGCTACCTGAGGTTCCATTCCTCCCCCTAGCTACCTGAGGTTCCATTCCTCCCCCTAGCTACCTGAGGTTCCATTCCTCCGCCTCCTCCCCCTCCTAGCTACCTGAGGTTCCATTCCTCCCCCTCCTAGCTACCTGAGGTTCCATTCCTCCCCCTAGCTACCTGAGGTTCCATTCCTCCGCCTCCTCCCCCTCCTAGCTACCTGAGGTTCCATTCCTCCCCCTCCTAGCTACCTGAGGTTCCATTCCTCCCCCTCCTAGCTACCTGAGGTTCCATTCCTCCGCCTCCTCCCCCTCCTAGCTACCTGAGGTTCCATTCCTCCCCCTCCTAGCTGCCTGAGGTTCCATTCCTCCCCCTCCCTGCCTGAGGTTCCTCCTAGCTACCTGAGGTTCCATTCCTCCCCCTAGCTACCTGAGGTTCCATTCCTCCCCCTCCTAGCTACCTGAGGTTCCATTCCTCCCCCTAGCTACCTGAGGTTCCATTCCTCCCCCTAGCTACCTGAGGTTCCATTCCTCCCCCCCTAGCTACCTGAGGTTCCATTCCTCCCCCTAGCTACCTGAGGTTCCATTCCTCCCCCTAGCTACCTGAGGTTCCATTCCTCCCCCTCCTAGCTACCTGAGGTTCCATTCCTCCCCCTCCTAGCTACCTGAGGTTCCATTCCTCCCCCTCCTAGCTACCTGAGGTTCCATTCCTCCCCCTCCTAGCTACCTGAGGTTCCATTCCTCCCCCTCCTAGCTACCTGAGGTTCCATTCCTCCCCCTCCTCCCCCTCCTAGCTACCTGAGGTTCCATTCCTCCCCCTCCTAGCTACATGAGGTTCCATTCCTCCCCCTCCTCCCCCTCCTAGCTACCTGAGGTTCCATTCCTCCCCCTCCTCCCCCTCCTAGCTACCTGAGGTTCCATTCCTGCCCCTAGCTACCTGAGGTTCCATTCCTCCCCCTAGCTACCTGAGGTTCCATTCCTCCCCCTAGCTACCTGAGGTTCCATTCCTCCCCCTAGCTACCTGAGGTTCCATTCCTCCCCCTCCTAGCTACCTGAGGTTCCATTCCCCCCCTCCTCCCCCTCCTAGCTACCTGAGGTTCCATTCCTCCCCCTCCTCGCTACCTGAGGTTCCATTCCTCCCCCTCCTAGCTACCTGAGGTTCCATTCCTCCCCCTCCTAGCTACCTGAGGTTCCATTCCTCCCCCTAGCTACCTGAGGTTCCATTCCTCCCCCTAGCTACCTGAGGTTCCATTCCTCCCCCTCCTAGCTACCTGAGGTTCCATTCCTCCCCCTCCTAGCTACCTGAGGTTCCATTCCTCCCCCTCCTCCCCCTCCTAGCTACCTGAGGTTCCATTCCTCCCCCTCCCCCTAGCTACCTGAGGTTCCATTCCTCCCCCTCCTAGCTACCTGAGGTTCCATTCCTCCCCCTCCTAGCTACCTGAGGTTCCATTCCTCCCCCTCCTAGCTACCTGAGGTTCCATTCCTCCCCCTAGCTACCTGAGGTTCCATTCCTCCCCCTCCTCCCCCTCCTAGCTACCTGAGGTTTCATTCCTCCCCCTCCTAGCTACCTGAGGTTCCATTCCTCCCCCTCCTCCCCCTCCTAGCTGCCTGAGGTTCCATTCCTCCCCCTCCTAGCTACCTGAGGTTCCATTCCTCCCCCTCCTCCCCCTCCTCGCTACCTGAGGTTCCATTCCTCCCCCTCCTCCCCCTCCTAGCTACCTGAGGTTCCATTCCTCCCCCCCTAGCTACCTGAGGTTCCATTCCTCCCCCTAGCTACCTGAGGTTCCATACCTCCCCCTCCTCCCCCTCCTAGCTGCCTGAGGTTCCATTCGTCCCCCTAGCTACCTGAGGTTCCATTCCTCCCCCTCCTCCCCCTCCTAGCTACCTGAGGTTCCATTCCTCCCCCTAGCTACCTGAGGTTCCATTCCTCCCCCTCCTCCCCCTCCTAGCTACCTGAGGTTCCATTCCTCCCCCTCCTAGCTACCTGAGGTTCCATTCCTCCCCCTCCTCCCCCTCCTAGCTGCCTGAGGTTCCATTCCTCCCCCTCCTCCCCCTCCTAGCTGCCTGAGGTTCCATTCCTCCCCCTCCTCCCCCTCCTAGCTACCTGAGGTTCCATTCCTCCCCCTCCTAGCTACCTGAGGTTCCATTCCTCCCCCTAGCTGCCTGAGGTTCCATTCCTCCCCCTAGCTACCTGAGGTTCCATTCCTCCCCCTCCTCCCCCTCCTAGCTGCCTGAGGTTCCATTCCTCCCCCTAGCTACCTGAGGTTCCATTCCTCCCCCTCCTCCCCCTCCTAGCTACCTGAGGTTCCATTCCTCCCCCTCCTAGCTACCTGAGGTTCCATTCCTCCCCCTCCTCCCCCTCCTAGCTGCCTGAGGTTCCATTCCTCCCCCTCCTCCTAGCTGCCTGAGGTTCCATTCCTCCCCCTCCTCCCCCTCCTAGCTACCTGAGGTTCCATTCCTCCCCCTCCTAGCTACCTGAGGTTCCATTCCTCCCCCTAGCTGCCTGAGGTTCCATTCCTCCCCCTAGCTACCTGAGGTTCCATTCCTCCCCCTCCTAGCTGCCTGAGGTTCCATTCCTCCCCCTCCTCCCCCTCCTAGCTGCCTGAGGTTCCATTCCTCCCCCTCCTAGCTACCTGAGGTTCCATTCCTCCCCCTAGCTGCCTGAGGTTCCATTCCTCCCCCTAGCTACCTGAGGTTCCATTTCTCCCCCTCCTAGCTACCTGAGGTTCCATTCCTCCCCCTCCTCCCCCTCCTAGCTGCCTGAGGTTCCATTCCTCCCCCTCCTCCCCCTCCTAGCTGCCTGAGGTTCCATTCCTCCCCCTCCTCCCCCTCCTAGCTGCCTGAGGTTCCATTCCTCCCCCTCCCCCCCTTCCTAGCTGCCTGAGGTTCCATTCCTCCCCCTCCTAGCTGCCTGAGGTTCCATTCCTCCCCCTCCTAGCTACCTGAGGTTCCATTCCTCCCCCAATAAACCAATCAGAGGAGAGAAGTAGAGGACAGGAAACTACAGGACCTCCTCCTACCTGTAGAGAGGTGATGGATGCAGAGTGGCCTTCCAGTACAGCTAGAGGAACACAGGTCTGAAGACACCATACTCTGATGGTCTTATCACAGCTACCTGCAGCTAGCATGGTGTTCTCATAGCTCACCTGGTGAGAGAGAGACACAGATATACACACGCAGAAATATATACACACACATCTATACACACACACACACAAAGCTATATATACACACACACACAAATCACACAGAAAAAGCTATATATACACACACACAAACACAGATACACACAAAGTTATTCACACACACACACACACACACACACACACTAGCACAACAAACAATAAAGAGTTGATTGTTTGCGAGATGGGAGTGTGTGTGTGTGTGTTAACTCTATCCATGTCAGAGATCTCTCTCATGGTGACCAGTGACTGAACAGGTCTGTATAGATCAGTCTGTCAATACTAATCACCTGATCAATACATTTAAAGTTACTGTCCAGTCAAAATCTCACTTTTAAAAAGTTAAATATTCTGTTAACTCAAACCCAAATAATGTTGTTGACTCATTCCAAACTCGTATTTGAGAAAAATCACCATTGATTGTTTGCGAGGTGGATGTGTGTGTGAACTCACAGCCATGTCTGAGATCTCAGCAGCATGTCCTCTCAGCGTGGCCAGTAGACGCCCCTCGTCCGTCCCCCAGATCTTCACCAGGCAATCGTCTGAACCCTATACACACACACACACACACACACACACACGTCATTATTATCATATATGAAACACCAACAAAATCAATCAAATAACCAATTACACATACAATATTATACAGTCAGTCATTGGTCAAACAAACTTAAACTGGACAGTCAGTCAGCCAGTCAGTTAGTCTATAACTGGATAATCAGTCAGTCAGTCAGTCTGTCTATAACAGGACAGCCAGTCAGTCTATAACTGGACAATCAGTCAGCCAGTCAGTCTATAACAGGACAATCAGTCAGCCAGTCAGTCTATAACAGGACAGTCAGTCAGACAGTCAGTCTATAACAGGACAGTCAGTCAGTCAGTCTATAACAGGACAGTCAGTCAGTCTATAACAGGACAGTCAGTCAGCCAGTCAGTCTATAACAGGACAGTCAGTCAGTCAGTCTATAACAGGACAATCAGTCAGCCAGTCAGTCAATAACAGGACAATCAGTCAGTCAGTCTATAACAGGACAATCAGTCAGCCAGTCAGTCTATAACAGGACAGTCAGTCAGTCAGTCTATAACAGGACAGTCAGTCAGTCTATAACAGGACAGTCAGTCAGCCAGTCAGTCTATAACAGGACAGTCAGTCAGTCAGTCTATAACAGGACAATCAGTCAGCCAGTCAGTCAATAACAGGACAGTCAGTCAGTCAGTCTATAACAGGACAGTCAGTCAGTCAGTCAGTCTATAACACAGCCCCAACTCTATTACACAGCCCTAACACTATTACACAGCCCTAACACTATTATACAGCCCTAACACTATTACACAGCCCTAACACTATTATACAGCCCTAACACTATTATACAGCCCTAACACTATTACACAGCCCTAACACTATTACACAGCCCTAACACTATTACACAGCCCTAACACTATTATACAGCCCTAACACAGCCCTAACACTATTACACAGCCCTAACACTATTATACAGCCCCAACACTATTACACAGCCCTAACACTATTACACAGCCCTAACACTATTACACAGCCCTAACACTATTACACAGCCCCAACACTATTACACAGCCCCAACACTAGTACACAGCCCTAACACTATTACACAGCCCTAACACTATTACACAGCCCTAACACTATTACACAGCCCTAACACTATTACACAGCCCTAACACTATTACACAACCCTAACACTATTACACAGCCCCAACACTATTACACAGCCCCAACACTATTACACAGCCCTAACACTATTACACAGCCCTAACACTATTACACAGCCCTAACACTATTACACAGCCCTAACACTATTATACAGCCCTAACACAGCCCTAACACTATTACACAGCCCTAACACTATTACACAGCCCCAACACTATTACACAGCCCCAACACTAGTACACAGCCCTAACACTATTATACAGCCCTAACACTATTATACAGCCCTAACACTATTACACAGCCCTAACACTATTATACAGCCCTAACACTATTACACAGCCCTAACACTATTACACAGCCCTAACACTATTATACAGCCCTAACACAGCCCTAACACTATTACACAGCCCTAACACTATTATACAGCCCTAACACAGCCCTAACACTATTACACAGCCCTAACACTATTACACAGCCCCAACACTATTACACAGCCCCAACACTAGTACACAGCCCTAACACTATTACACAGCCCTAACACTATTACACAGCCCTAACACTATTACACAGCCCTAACACTATTACACAGCCCTAACACTATTACACAACCCTAACACTATTACACAGCCCCAACACTATTACACAGCCCCAACACTATTACACAGCCCTAACACTATTACACAGCCCTAACACTATTACACAGCCCTAACACTATTACACAGCCCTAACACTATTACACAGCCCTAACACTATTACACAGCCCTAACACTATTACACAGCCCTAACACTATTACACAGCCCTAACACTATTACACAGCCCTAACACTATTACACAGCCCTAACACTATTACACAGCCCTAACACTATTACACAGCCCTAACACTATTACACAGCCCTAACACTATTACACAGCCCTAACACTATTATACAGCCCTAACACTATTACACAGCCCTAACACTATTATACAGCCCTAACACAGCCCTAACACTATTACACAGCCCTAACACTATTACACAGCCCTAACACTATTACACAGCCCTAACACTATTACACAGCCCTAACACTATTACACAGCCCTAACACTATTACACAGCCCTAACACTATTACACAGCCCTAACACTATTATACAGCCCTAACACTATTACACAGCCCTAACACTATTACACAGCCCTAACACTATTACACAGCCCTAACACTATTACACAGCCCTAACACTATTACACAGCCCTAACACTATTTTACAGCCCTAACACTATTACACAGCCCTAACACTATTATACAGCCCTAACACAGCCCTAACACTATTACACAGCCCTAACACTATTATACAGCCCTAACACAGCCCTAACACTATTATACAGCCCTAACACTATTATACAGCCCTAACACTATTATACAGCCCCAACACAGCCCTAACACTATTATACAGCCCTAACACTATTACACAGCCCTAACACAGCCCTAACACTATTACACAGCCCTAACACTATTATACAGCCTGTATATACATTCAGCCCATGACTCTCTACTGTAAGTCTCTGGATCAGAGAGTCTGCTAAATGACTCACTACTCTAAGTCTCTCTGGATAAGAGAGTCTGCTAAATGACTCTCTACTGTAAGTCTCTGGATAAGAGAGTCTGCTAAATGACTCACTACTGTAAGTCTCTCTGGACAAGAGAGTCTGCTAAATGACTCTCTACTGTAAGTCTCTGGATAAGAGAGTCTGCTAAATGACTCTCTACTGTAAGTCTCTGGATAAGAGAGTCTGCTAAATGACTCTCTACTGTAAGTCTCTGGATAAGAGAGTCTGCTAAATGACTCACTACTGTAAGTCTCTCTGGACAAGAGAGTCTTCTAAATGACTCTCTACTGTAAGTCTCTGGATAAGAGAGTCTGCTAAATGACTCTCTACTGTAAGTCTCTGGATAAGAGAGTCTGCTAAATGACTCTCTACTGTAAGTCTCTGGATAAGAGAGTCTGTTAAATGACTCACTACTGTAGTGGCTCTGGATCAGAGAGTCTGCTAAATGACTCTCTACTGTAAGTCTCTGGATAAGAGAGTCTGCTAAATGACTCTCTACTGTAAGTCTCTGGATAAGAGAGTCTGCTAAATGACTCACTACTCTAAGTCTCTCTGGATCAGAGAGTCTGCTAAATGACTCTCTACTGTAAGTCTCTCTGGATAAGAGAGTCTGCTAAATGACTCTCTACTGTAAGTCTCTCTGGATAAGAGTCTGCTAAATGACTCACTACTGTAAGTCTCTCTGGATAAGAGAGTCTGCTAAATGACTCTCTACTGTAAGTCTCTCTGGATAAGAGAGTCTGCTAAATGACTCACTACTGTAAGTCTCTCTGGATAAGAGAGTCTGCTAAATGACTCTCTACTGTAAGTCTCTCTGGATAAGAGAGTCTGCTAAATGACTCACTACTGTAAGTCTCTCTGGATAAGAGAGTCTGCTAAATGACTCACTACTGTAAGTCTCTCTGGATAAGAGAGTCTGCTAAATGACTCTCTACTGTAAGTCTCTCTGGGTAAGAGTCTGTTAAATGACTCTCTACTGTAAGTCTCTCTGGGTAAGAGTCTGTTAAATGACTCTCTACTGTAAGTCTCTCTGGATAAGAGAGTCTGTTAAATGACTCTCTACTGTAAGTCTCTCTGGGTAAGAGTCTGTTAAATGACTCTCTACTGTAAGTCTCTCTGGATAAGAGAGTCTGTTAAATGACTCTCTACTGTAAGTCTCTCTGGATCAGAGAGTCTGTTAAATGACTCTCTACTGTAAGTCTCTCTGGGTAAGAGAGTCTGTTAAATGACTAAAATGTAAAGATGTAAATAAAACACACTTTCTTCCCAAAAGAACTGGGGTCAAGAGGTCAGACCTCACCATGTGACCTCACCACATATAAACCTTATACTGAAAATCCCTCCAGATGTGGAAACCCGCTACACACACACACACACACACATACGCTGGGTGTTCTTACGGTGAAGATGCGGCGTCCAGTGCGGTCGAAGGTGACGCAGTAGACAGAGGACAGATGTCCCAGAATCCTCTTGTGCATTTTCATGTGTGCGTAGACCGCTGTGGGAAGGAGCTGCCCCAGCCGGTACAAACCAATCAGACGACGGCTATGACCTGTCTCCACTACACACACACACACACACACACACACACACACACACACACACACACACACACACACACACACACACACACACACACACACACACACACACACACACACACACACACACACACACACACACACACACACAGAGTTGTCAGTTACAGCGTCATACCTAACAATACGACCTGTTTCCTTCACATCACTGTGTTATATTCTAGATGTTATTCTGTTCATTAAGTCATTAAAGTCCTGGACGGACTGGATCAACATAATCAAAACAACAATATTTAACCAATCAGAGGCAGCCTACCAATGCTGGGCGGGCTCCCGTAGATGACTGGCGGCTCTGGGGGCCTACCACAGTGCAGCGCTGCCAGGGCCGAACCCTTCCACACCACATGTTTACAACCTGCAGGAACACACACACACACAACCCAAACACACACACACACACACAACCCAAACACACACACACACACACACACACACACACAACCCAAACACACACACACACACACACAACCCAAACACACACACACACACACACAACCCCAAACACACACACACACACACACAACCCAAACACACACACACACAACCCAAACACAGTGGCTCTCTGTAGTAAGTGTAAATACTAAGAATTAGTACTTTATTATGTACGTATTGTAATATCCATGCATTTAACTTGGTTACAAAGTAATACTGACTCTTATTGGTGTGTAGCAGGCCAACATGTCATGTGATTACAATACGGACTCTTATTGGTGCGTAGCGGGCCAAAATGTCATGTGATTACAACACGGACTCTTATTGGTGCGTAGCAGGCCAACGTGTCATGTGATTACAATACTGACTCTTATTGGTGTGTAGCAGGCCAACGTGTCATGTGATTACAATACTGACTCTTATTGGTGTGTAGCAGGCCAACGTGTCATGTGATTACAATACTGACTCTTATTGGTGTGTAGCAGGCCAACGTGTCATGTGATTACAATACGGACTCTTATTGGTGCGTAGCAGGCCAACGTGTCATGTGATTACAATACGGACTCTTATTGGTGCGTAGCAGGCCAACGTGTCATGTGATTACAACACGGACTCTTATTGGTGTGTAGCAGGCCAACGTGTCATGTGATTACAATACGGACTCTTATTGGTGCGTAGCAGGCCAACGTGTCATGTGATTACAATACGGACTCTTATTGGTGCGTAGCAGGCCAACGTGTCATGTGATTACAATACGGACTCTTATTGGTGCGTAGCAGGCCAACATGTCATGTGATTACAATACGGACTCTTATTGGTGTGTAGCAGGCCAACATGTCATGTGATTACAATACTGACTCTTATTGGTGCGTAGCAGGCCAACATGTCATGTGATTACAATACTGACTCTTATTGGTGTGTAGCAGGCCAACATGTCATGTGATTACAATACTGACTCTTATTGGTGCGTAGCAGGCCAACATGTCATGTGATTACAATACTGACTCTTATTGGTGCGTAGCAGGCTAACATGTCATGTGATTACAACACGGACTCTTATTGGTGCGTAGCAGGCCAACATGTCATGTGATTACAATACTGACTCTTATTGGTGCGTAACAGGCCAACATGTCATGTGATTACAGTACTGACTCTTATTGGTGCGTAGCAGGCTCTGTCGCCCCGCCCCCAGCAGACTGTGGACCCCGGGGACGCTGGCAGGAACCTCCTTCTCCAGAAGAGGACACACTCTCTGGCACACCTGCAGCAGGTGGTCCGGACCGATGTGGCCATACAGCTTCACCTGCACACACACACACACACACACACACACACACACACACACACACACACACACACACACACACACACACACACACACACACACACACACACACACACACACACACACACACACACACACACACACACACACACACACACACACACACACACACACACACACACACACACACACACACACACACACACACACACACACACACACACACACAGTGAATTCAGGTTAAGATTAAACGTTACAACTGACCACCCAAAAGAACAGTCCCAGGCCAGTACGACAACAGTCCTTCTGTGTCCTCATTCAATCAACTGTATTCAATACATTTACATTCAGTACAATTACAATCAACTGTATTCAATACATTTACATTCAGCCCCTCTGTTTCCCAATTAGACTCTCTCTCCTCAGTTATCAGTACATTCAGCCCCTCTGTTTCCCAATTAGACTCTCTCTCTCCTCAGTTATCACTACATTCAACCCCTCTGTTTCCCAATTAGACTCTCTCTCCTCAGTTATCAGTACATTCAACCCCTCTGTTTCCCAATTAGACTCTCTCTCTCCTCAGTTATCACTACATTCAACCCCTCTGTTTCCCAATTAGACTCTCTCTCCTCAGTTATCACTACATTCAACCCCTCTGTTTCCCAATTAGACTCTCTCTCTCCTCAGTTATCACTACATTCAGCCCCTCTGTTTCCCAATTAGACTCTCTCTCCTCAGTTATCAGTACATTCAGCCCCTCTGTTTCCCAATTAGACTCTCTCTCCTCAGTTATCACTACATTCAACCCCTCTGTTTCCCAATTAGACTCTCTCTCTCCTCAGTTATCACTACATTCAGCCCCTCTGTTTCCCAATTAGACTCTCTCTCTCCTCAGTTATCACTACATTCAGCCCCTCTGTTTCCCAATTAGACTCTCTCTCCTCAGTTATCAGTACATTCAACCCCTCTGTTTCCCAATTAGACTCTCTCTCTCCTCAGTTATCAGTACATTCAACCCCTCTGTTTCCCAATTAGACTCTCTCTCTCCTCAGTTATCACTACATTCAACCCCTCTGTTTCCCAATTAGACTCTCTCTCTCCTCAGTTATCACTACATTCAACCCCTCTGTTTCCCAATTAGACTCTCTCTCTCCTCAGTTATCAGTACATTCAACCCCTCTGTTTCCCAATTAGACTCTCTCTCCTCAGTTATCACTACATTCAACCCCTCTGTTTCCCAATTAGACTCTCTCTCCTCAGTTATCACTACATTCAACCCCTCTGTTTCCCAATTAGACTCTCTCTCTCCTCAGTTATCAGTACATTCAACCCCTCTGTTTCCCAATTAGACTCTCTCTCTCCTCAGTTATCAGTACATTCAGCCCCTCTGTTTCCCAATTAGACTCTCTCTCTCCTCAGTTATCAGTACATTCAACCCCTCTGTTTCCCAATTAGACTCTCTCTCTCCTCAGTTATCAGTACATTCAACCCCTCTGTTTCCCAATTAGACTCTCTCTCCTTAGTTGTCACTACATTCAGCCCCTCCCCTTTGCACCCCCAAACACATAATGACCCTTTAACACAATCTCATTGGTCTGCAGATGTGATCCATTTGATAAGAACACAGACAGCCACAGACAGATACATATACAGCCACAGACAGATACATATACAGCCACAGACAGATACAGCCACAGACAGATACAGCCAGCCAGACATATACAGACAGCCACAGACAGCCACAGACAGATACAGTCACAGACATATACAGCCAGCCACAGACAGATACAGCCACAGACAGATACAGCCACAGACATATACAGCCAGCCACAGACAGATACAGCCACAGACAGATACAGCCACAGACAGATACACCCACAGACAGATACAGTCACAGACATATACAGCCAGCCACAGACATATACAGCCAGCCACTTGTTTTATTAAAATAAATAAAGACACCAAATATCACTATCGTCACTACATTACTAGTATTGGTGCCGTCATAGAATCAATGTTCAAAATGACTCCTTAATACGAATCAATAATACCATCTACTACAGGGGGGAAACGATGATCCTGATAGTATTATCAGAATTAGTGTTGTTATTAATATAATAATAATAATATATTTCAACTATTTACTATCATTACTAATATTATTATCACCATTATTATTATAATGACTATTATTTGAACATAATTAGCAGTAATTATAATGTGGATTATTAGTAATAGTAGTGGCATTTTAAATGTAGTCTTTATAAATTAGTGTGTCTAGATGTCTGATCATTTGAATAAAAACCTTCCGTGTAAATAACGGTCATCTTTAGACATTTGTGTGGTCAACCTAGTGGCTAGATGTTTATAACTCAACATAAATGTATAGGTTAAAAACGGTCGGTCTGTCTGTCTGTCTGGCAATACAATCCTTATTCCTCCATTGTGTCTAATAACTAGGAACATGTCGCATCTTAAAACGAAGCCGCGGAAGAATCATCACGCAGACAGAGAGACATTAGGCCTGGTCGACCGCGCTCCACAACCCTGCTCACTGGCGGAGGGAGAAACGGCAGAGCGAGGAAGGAGCGGAGGAGGGAGGGAGAAGCGAGGGAGAAAGGGAGGGAGGAGCGGAGGAGAGAGGCAAGAGGAGTGGAGGAAGGGAGGGAGGAGCAGAGGAAGAGGGAGGAGGGCGGGAGGGAGAAACAGAGCGGAGGAGGCAGGAGGGGGGAGAAGTGGAGGAAGAGGGAGGAAGGAGGGCGGGAGGGAGGAGCCAGGGAGGGAGGGAGGAGTGATGGGTCAGTAAGACACTGACTATCGTTGTTCTATAATAGATTTAGTTTTAGATGAGACCGCTACATCTGATTCATGTTAGAAAGATAGAGCATAGGTCATTATTTTGATAATTTCCCCTAAAAATCTCAAAACTCTTAAGTCTAAAATAAATGTTATAATGGCATTGCATGGTGTTTTCCATGCCATCATGCCCAATATGTAAAATCACCATGTAGGCTAATAACCTGTTAATTAACCCATTAATTAATAAAGCCATAAGAATAGGGCATCAGCTCAATATATGCCTCCCTCTCTCCCCATCTCCTTCGGTCCTGTATGCCTAACACCCCCCCCCCCCGCCACAACTCCTTCTGATAAAACGCTCTTCAGAAGGCTGTATTTCTTTGTGATATGACAGTTCATATTCTCCTAAAAGCTGTGTTTCACCTCGTCCCGTTATCCACACGGTTCCCGACAGCAGGAGCTGGGCGCCTCTATCTCGCTGTGTCGCAGGAGTCCCTCCCCCCCGCGCTCCAACACCACAACACTCATGACGTACCAACATTTCACACACATTTCCACTACTAATCAAATGTTTTGGACATGCCTGTCACCAAACTCACACTCCAGGGTCCCATATAAAGCAGGACCCTGACCCCTGATCCCTTCTGGCCCGGGTTGGGTTCGGGTTTTCGCTTACAAATCCTTTTGACTTTTTTCTCCTACTTAAAAAAAATTGCGCGAAATTCAATTTTTATTTAGCTCTCTCTAAAAAAAACTTTTTGGTAGGTTATAGATCAGCCTTACCAAATCCTCGTATTTCCCATGGTGCTCCTTCCCCGTCCAGTCCCGTCGTGTGGGCAGTAGCTGCAGCACAGACACACAGTTCACTCCGATCAGTAACGCCATAAACGCGTCTATTTGTGTTTTAAAACATTAAAATGAGAAATGTGCTTAAAAAATCAACATGAGAAAGTACAGAGAGAGAGCCGCGACATGCGACGCGAACAGACACACTTACTCACCTCCTTCTCCTCCACCTCACGGATCAACGTCTGGAAATATAATTTATAAAAAAATAAATCACACAACGAGACAAACCTGGGAATATAGTAAATAATTGTAAAGTAGCATCTGACCCACCTCCGCTGCGTTCTGGCACGGTCCAGCCTGTAGAAAGCGGGCGATTAGGAAGTAGAGTTCTGTAGAGGCGAGAGAGGACGGAGCGGTGAGTTACAGAGGACGCAGGAGCGGTGAGTTACAGAGGAAGCAGGAGCGGTGAGTTACAGAGGACGCAGGAGCGGTGAGTTACAGAGGACGCAGGAGCGGTGAGTTACAGAGGACGCAGGAGCGGTGAGTTACAGAGGACGGAGCGGTGAGTTACAGAGGACGCAGGAGCGGTGAGTTACAGAGGACGCAGGAGCGGTGAGTTACAGAGGACGCAGGAGCGGTGAGTTACGGAGGACGCAGGAGCGGTGAGTTACGGAGGACGCAGGAGCGGTGAGTTACGGAGGACGCAGGAGCGGTGAGTTACAGAGGACGCAGGAGCGGTGAGTTACAGAGGACGCAGGAGCGGTGAGTTACAGAGGACGCAGGAGCGGTGAGTTACAGAGGACGCAGGAGCGGTGAGTTACAGAGGACGCAGGAGCGGTGAGTTACAGAGGACGCAGGAGCGGTGAGTTACAGAGGACGCAGGAGCGGTGAGTTACAGAGGACGCAGGAGCGGTGAGTTACAGAGGAAGCAGGAGCGGTGAGTTACAGAGGACGCAGGAGCGGTGAGTTACAGAGGACGCAGGAGCGGTGAGTTACAGAGGACGCAGGAGCGGTGAGTTACAGAGGACGCAGGAGCGGTGAGTTACAGAGGACGCAGGAGCGGTGAGTTACAGAGGACGCAGGAGCGGTGAGTTACAGAGGACGCAGGAGCGGTGAGTTACAGAGGACGCAGGAGCGGTGAGTTACAGAGGACGCAGGAGCGGTGAGTTACAGAGGACGCAGGAGCGGTGAGTTACAGAGGACGCAGGAGCGGTGAGTTACAGAGGACGCAGGAGCGGTGAGTTACAGAGGACGCAGGAGCGGTGAGTTACAGAGGACGCAGGAGCGGTGAGTTACAGAGGACGCAGGAGCGGTGAGTTACAGAGGAAGCAGGAGCGGTGAGTTACAGAGGACGCAGGAGCGGTGAGTTACAGAGGACGCAGGAGCGGTGAGTTACAGAGGACGCAGGAGCGGTGAGTTACAGAGGACGCAGGAGCGGTGAGTTACAGAGGACGCAGGAGCGGTGAGTTACAGAGGACGCAGGAGCGGTGAGTTACAGAGGACGCAGGAGCGGTGAGTTACAGAGGACGCAGGAGCGGTGAGTTACAGAGGACGCAGGAGCGGTGAGTTACAGAGGACGCAGGAGCGGTGAGTTACAGAGGACGCAGGAGCGGTGAGTTACAGAGGACGGAGCGGTGAGTTACAGAGGACGCAGGAGCGGTGAGTTACAGAGGACGGAGCGGTGAGTTACAGAGGACGGAGCGGTGAGTTACAGAGGACGCAGGAGCGACGCAGATAGAAATTAAAACATCTAAAATGTCACATATTCAGCTTTTACTCACCAGAACTCAGCTGTGCGACTATTTTACTGTCTGATTCCATTTTGGGGTTGTTTTTAAGAGTCCTGGGCCGAGTTAGTCTGAGGAAGTGTGCCCTATAGTCGTCACTGTTTACCCTGCAGGAAGACGCTTCCTGCATTCAAACCACAGCACCGCCAGGCCTGGCCACACAACAAACCCCTCCGCGCTGCCGTCAAATAGGACCTCCTACGGGCTCGGGCCTGAACAGCACGACACATCGACAACACCTGAATAACTGATATGATAGTTATACCAAGGTGTGTAAAGTATACTTAGGTGTGTAAAGTCATCGTTAAGTTGTTTTATTTATCCATCCACACCCCCTCTATTTAACGCGCATGCCCTCCACGCAGGAATACCAAACAGGCTATTTTACGCACGGAACGTCGGAGGCTGCAGAAATGGCAGAGGGAAGCCTGGATCAGACAAAATGTGTAAAGACATATGACTAGTGATTCGATAGTGCTATTTAGAGTGTTTATGGTTTACAAACTGCTACAAAGTAATCGTTACTCGCAGCTCTTTATGGAGGTTATGATCATATATAAACTCGTCAGATCTAGGTTGTTCGTAAATTCACTCTGGCTATCTACTCCGATTTCAGACCCGTCTCGTCTGAGTCCAAGAGCGCAGAATAACTGATGAATTTACAAACGCTCAACACCCGTTGAATATGACCGGTGTCAGTAAACGTTATTAAATTGTTGCCAGCGGCACAGTTAGTCACCAACGCTCTATAGAACAACCAAACAGCTCTGCTACGGGCGAGGTAAATGGTCGGATTGGGGTGTACTCATGTGTGTCTGGAAGTAGCTATCCAACTTTAGCCAGTTAGCTTGGGTGCTTGACTGCCGTTGGTAGGTCAGAAGGCTCTGATCAACTCGACTCCTCCGCTAGAGCGTCCAGTGTGCGCTCTGAACGCAGAGAGCGAAACGCTCTAGATTTACAAACGGACTATCTGACAGCGCGCTGAATTTACGAATTGATAATCTGACAACTCTCTGAATTTACGAATTGATAATCTGACAACTCTCTGAATTTACAAATTGATAATCTGACAACGTGCTGAATTTACGAATTGATAATCTGACAACGCGCTGAATTTACGAATTGATAATCTGACAACTCTCTGAATTTACAAACTGATAATCTGACGACTCTCTGAATTTACGAATTGATAATCTGACAATGCGCTGAATTTACGAATTGATAATCTGACAACGCGCTGAATTTACGAATTGATAATCTGACAACTCTCTGAATTTACAAATTGATAATCTGACAACGCGCTGAATTTACGAATTGATAATCTGACAATGCGCTGAATTTACGAATTGATAATCTGACAACGCGCTGAATTTACGAACTGATAATCTGACAACTCTCTGAATTTACGAATTGATAATCTGACAACTCTCTGAATTCACATGGTCTCTCCTATCATTGCTATGCAGACGACACACAATTAATCTTCTCCTTTCCCCCTTCTGATAACCAGGTGGCGAATCGCATCTCTGCATGTCTGGCAGACATATCAGTGTGGATGACGGATCACCACCTCAAGCTGAACCTCGGCAAGACGGAGCTGCTCTTCCTCCCGGGGAAGGACTGCCCGTTCCATGATCTCGCCATCACGGTTGACAACTCCATTGTGTCCTCCTCCCAGAGTGCTAAGAACCTTGGCGTGATCCTGGACAACACCCTGTCGTTCTCAACTCACATCAAGGCGGTGACCCGTTCCTGTAGGTTCATGCTCTACAACATTCGCAGAGTACGACCCTGCCTCACACAGGAAGCGGCGCAGGTCCTAATCCAGGCACTTGTCATCTCCCGTCTGGATTACTGCAACTCGCTGTTGGCTGGGCTCCCTGCCTGTGCTATTAAACCCCTACAACTCATCCAGAACGCCGCAGCCCGTCTGGTGTTCAACCTTCCCAAGTTCTCTCACGTCACCCCGCTCCTCCGCTCTCTCCACTGGCTTCCAGTTGAAGCTCGCATCCGCCGCTACAAGACCATGGTGCTTGCCTACGGAGCTGTGAGGGGAACGGCACCTCCGTACCTTCAGGCTCTGATCAGGCCCTACACCCAAACAAGGGCACTGCGTTCATCCACCTCTGGCCTGCTCGCCTCCCTACCTCTGAGGAAGTACAGTTCCCGCTCAGCCCAGTCAAAACTGTTCGCTGCTCTGGCACCCCAATGGTGGAACAAACTCCCTCACGACGCCAGGTCAGCGGAGTCAATCACCACCTTCCGGAGACACCTGAAACCCCACCTCTTTAAGGAATACCTAGGATAGGATAAAGTAATCCTTCTAACCCCCCCTCCCCCTTAAAAGAGTTAGATGCACTATTGTAAAGTGGTTGTTCCACTGGATATCATAAGGTGAATGCACCAATTTGTAAGTCGCTCTGGATAAGAGCGTCTGCTAAATGACTTAAATGTAAAATGTAAATGTTTACGAACGGATAATCTGACAACGCTCTGAATTTACGAATTGATAATCTGACAACGCTCTGGCACTCCAGAGTGAATGTGCGAACACACCACTAGTCAGAAAGAATCTTATTTTACAGACAGTGCATTGACTAGCCTTGTATTTAGATTAGCTGCTGCAGTAACATTTGGCGTGTTTTTGGTTATTTGACTGTAGGTTTATTGTCGTGTCGTAATTGTGTAACTAACAACACGTCTGAAACAATACACCCACTCCCGGAGCCGTTTGGTTCGTCCTCCATTTCTCTCTCAACTGCGTGCCTAGCTCCCAGCAGTAAAATGGGGGAAGGGGTTGAGGAAGAGCAGATTAGAGGGGGAATGTAGACTAATGAATGAAACCTAATCTCGTGAGTTAAATGTACCATATGCTGGTGCACTCGACTAGACTTGGAAATCATTTTACCAATCACACCTTTAGTATGGTGAATGTGGTACGCCACGTGTTATACGCGTTACCTTTGAGTAGTGATTCAGAACCACACAGTTACCGTGTGATTTGCAGTTCAGTAGCGATTCAGAACCACACAGTTTACGTAGTGATTCAGAACCACACAGTTTAAGTAGTGATTCAGAACCACACAGTTTAAGTAGTGATTCAGAACCACACAGTTTACGTGTGTGATTTGCAGTTCAGTGGTGATTCAGAACCACACAGTTACCGTGTGATTTGCAGTTCAGTAGTGATTCAGAACCACACTGTTTACCGTGTGATTTGCAGTTCAGTGGTGATTTTAACTGAGACTGAGTGCGCATGTTCACACAGAAGCCAAACCCAAGACATTTCGCGGGAATTTTTAGAATCAAATTTCTGCGTTTTGCAGGGGGAAAAAATCTTCAGATTTTGTTAGGCAGTGTACCGTGTACTATTTACAGGTAAGGGAAGTTCTTCTACAACTTAATATTGTCATTGGCAAGTATTGTCCATTATATTTGCTGTCTCTGCCTGGCCGGTTCCCCTCTCTCCACTGGGATTCTCTGCCTCTAACCCTATTACAGGGGCTGAGTCACTGGCTTACTGGTGCTCTTTCATGCCGTCCCTAGGAGGGGTGCGTCACTTGAGTGGGTTGAGTCACTGACGTGATCTTCCTGTCTGGGTTGGCGCCCCCCCTTGGGTTGTGCCGTGGCAGAGATCTTTGTGGGCTATACTCGGCCTTGTCTCAGGATGGTAAGTTGGTGGTTGAAGATATCCCTCTAGTGGTGTGGGGGCTGTGCTTTGGCAAAGTGGGTGGGGTTATATCCTTCCTGTTTGGCCCTGTCCGGGGGTATCATCGGATGGGGCCACAGTGTCTCCTGACCCCTCCTCTCTCAGCCTCCAGTATTTATGCTGCAGTAGTTTATGTGTCGGGGGGCTAGGGTCAGTTTGTTATATCTGGAGTACTTCTCCTGTCTTATCCGGTGTCCTGTGTGAATTTAAGTATGCTCTCTCTAATTCTCTCTTTCTCTCTTTCTTTCTCTCTCTCGGAGGACCTGAGCCCTAGGACCATGCCTCAGGACTACCTGGCATGATGACTCCTTGCTGTCCCCAGTCCACCTGGCCGTGCTGCTGCTCCAGTTTCAACTTTTCTGCCTGCGGCTTTGGAACCCTGACCTGTCCACCGGACGTGCTACCTGTCCCAGACCTGCTGTTTTCAACTCTCTAGAGACAGCAGGAGCGGTAGAGATACTCTGAATGTTTCGGCTATGAAAAGCCAAGTGACATTTACTCCTGAGGTGCTGACTTGCTGCACCCTCGACAACTACTGTGATTATTATTATTTGACCATGCTTGTCATTTATGAACATTTGAACATCTTGGCCATGTTCTGTTATAATCTCCACCCGGCACAGCCAGAAGAGGACTAGCCACACCTTATAGCCTGGTTCCTCTCTAGGTTTCTTCCTAGGTTTTGGCCTTCTAGGGAGTTTTTCCTAGCCACCGTGCTTCTACACCTGCATTGCTTGCTGTTTGGGGTTTTAGGCTGGGTTTCTGTACAGCACTTTGAGATATCAGCTGATGTAAGAAGGGCTATATAAATACATTTGATTTGAATTTGATTCAAATATTTGGTTACATGTGAATATATTTAGTATAGTTGTATCTAAAAATTATAACTATTTAATGTTTCACTTTTTATTTTGATGAAATCCACTGAGGAGGATGGTCCTCCCCTTCTTCATCTGAGGATCCTCCACTGACACATTAGTAATGGCTGCCAGTCCCGACTTGAATGGGAACTGCCATCTATGGATTATATTATGGTTGGTTGCAGTTGTCAGTTTGTCTTTTTGCAGATTTCAAAATACAATTGCGGGGGGAAAAAATGTGGAAAGCAAATAACTAAATAATAACTAGCTGAAAAGAGAAGACTCACCTGTAGTACCAATAGAATGAAACCTTTCTCAACATTGTTTTTCAAAGTAGCTTATCTTGAGATGTGTCTGTCGGCCATCACCGTGAATACTAGCCTATGGCTTCATCTTCCTCATTAGGTGAGTCACTGTTCCACTGGACACGTTATTTAGTAGCCTACCGTAGCATATGATATATATATATATATATATATACACTAGTTCAAAAGACTGGGATCACTTAGAAATGTCCTTGTTTTCTTAACAACAGTATCAACAAGGCAGGTCCTACAGGCCCTAGTTTCTACCTTCTTAACAACACTATCAACAAGGCAGGTCCTACAGGCCCTAGTTTCTACCTTCTTAACAACACTATCAACAAGGCAGGTCCTACAGGCCCTAGTTTCTACCTTCTTAACAACACTATCAACAAGGCAGGTCCTACAGGCCATAGTTTCTACCTTCTTAACAACACTATCAACAAGGCAGGTCCTACAGGCCCTAGTTTCTACCTTCTTAACAACAGTATCAACAAGGCAGGTCCTACAGGCCCTAGTTTCTACCTTCTTAACAGCACTATCAACAAGGCAGGTCCTACAGGCCCTAGTTTCTACCTTCTTAACAACACTATAAACAAGGCAGGTCCTACAGGCCCTAGTTTCTACCTTCTTAACAACACTATCAACAAGGCAGGTCCTACAGGCCCTAGTTTCTACCTTCTTAACAACACTATCAACAAGGCAGGTCCTACAGGCCCTAGTTTCTACCTTCTTAACAACACTATCAACAAGGCAGGTCCTACAGGCCCTAGTTTCTACCTTCTTAACAACACTATCAACAAGGCAGGTCCTACAGGCCCTAGTTTCTACCTTCTTAACAACAGTATCAACAAGGCAGGTCCTACAGGCCCTAGTTTCTACCTTCTTAACAACAGTATCAACAAGGCAGGTCCTACAGGCCCTAGTTTCTACCTTCTTAACAGCACTATCAACAAGGCAGGTCCTACAGGCCCTAGTTTCTACCTTCTTAACAACACTATCAACAAGGCAGGTCCTACAGGCCCTAGTTTCTACCTTCTTAACAACACTATCAACAAGGCAGGTCCTACAGGCCCTAGTTTCTACCTTAACAACACTATCAACAAGGCAGGTCCTACAGGCCCTAGTTTCTACCTTCTTAACAACAGTATCAACAAGGCAGGTCCTACAGGCCCTAGTTTCTACCTTCTTAACAGCACTATCAACAAGGCAGGTCCTACAGGCCCTAGTTTCTACCTTCTTAACAACACTATCAACAAGGCAGGTCCTACAGGCCCTAGTTTCTACCTTCTTAACAACACTATCAACAAGGCAGGTCCTACAGGCCCTAGTTTCTACCTTAACAACACTATCAACAAGGCAGGTCCTACAGGCCCTAGTTTCTACCTTTTTTTTTTTTTTTTTTTAATTTTTATCCCCTTTTCTCCCCAATTTTTCGTGGTATCCAATCGCTAGTAATTACTATCTTGTCTCATCGCTACAACTCCCGTACGGGCTCGGGAGAGACGAAGGTCGAAAGTCATGCGTCCTCCGAAGCACAACCCAACCTAGCCGCACTGCTTCTTAACACAGCGCGCCTCCAACCCGGAAGCCAGCCGCACCAATGTGTCGGAGGAAACACCGTGCACCCGCCCCCTCGGTTAGCGCGCACTGCGCCCGGCCCGCCACAGGAGTCGCTGGAGCGCGATGAGACAAGGATATCCCTACCGGCCAAACCCTCCCTAACCCGGACGACGCTAAGTCAATTGTGCGTCGCCCCACGGACCTCCCGGTCGCGGCCGGCTGCGACAGAGCCTGGGCGCGAACCCAGACTCTGGTGGCGCAGCATAGCACTGCGATGCAGTGCTCTAGACCACTGCGCCACCCGGGAGGCTAGTTTCTACCTTCTTAACAACACTGTCAACAAGGCAGGTCCTACAGGCCCTAGTTTCTACCTTCTTAACAACACTATCAACAAGGCAGGTCCTACAGGCCCTAGTTTCTACCTTCTTAACAGCACTGTCAACAAGGCAGGTCCTACAGGCCCTAGTTTCTACCTTCTCAACAGCACTATCAACAAGGCAGGTCCTACAGGCCCTAGTTTCTACCTTCTTAACAACACTATCAACAAGGCAGGTCCTACAGGCCCTAGTTTCTACCTTCTTAACAACACTATCAACAAGGCAGGTCCTACAGGCCCTAGTTTCTACCTTCTTAACAACAGTATCAACAAGGCAGGTCCTACAGGCCCTAGTTTCTACCTTCTTAACAGCACTATCAACAAGGCAGGTCCTACAGGCCCTAGTTTCTACCTTCTTAACAACACTATAAACAAGGCAGGTCCTACAGGCCCTAGTTTCTACCTTCTTAACAACACTATCAACAAGGCAGGTCCTACAGGCCCTAGTTTCTACCTTCTTAACAACAGTATCAACAAGGCAGGTCCTACAGGCCCTAGTTTCTACCTTCTTAACAACAGTATCAACAAGGCAGGTCCTACAGGCCCTAGTTTCTACCTTCTTAACAACAGTATCAACAAGGCAGGTCCTACAGGCCCTAGTTTCTACCTTCTTAACAGCACTATCAACAAGGCAGGTCCTACAGGCCCTAGTTTCTACCTTCTTAACAACAGTATCAACAAGGCAGGTCCTACAGGCCCTAGTTTCTACCTTCTTAACAACAGTATCAACAAGGCAGGTCCTACAGGCCCTAGTTTCTACCTTCTTAACAGCACTATCAACAAGGCAGGTCCTACAGGCCCTAGTTTCTACCTTCTTAACAACACTGTCAACAAGGCAGGTCCTACAGGCCCTAGTTTCTACCTTCTTAACAACAGTATCAACAAGGCAGGTCCTTACAGGCCCTAGTTTCTACCTTCTTAACAGCACTATCAACAAGGCAGGTCCTACAGGCCCTAGTTTCTACCTTCTTAACAACAGTATCAACAAGGCAGGTCCTACAGGCCCTAGTTTCTACCTTCTTAACAACACTGTCAACAAGGCAGGTCCTACAGGCCCTAGTTTCTACCTTCTTAACAACACTATCAACAAGGCAGGTCCTACAGGCCCTAGTTTCTACCTTCTTAACAACACTATCAACAAGGCAGGTCCTACAGGCCCTAGTTTCTACCTTCTTAACAACACTATCAACAAGGCAGGTCCTACAGGCCATAGTTTCTACCTTCTTAACAACACTGTCAACAAGGCAGGTCCTACAGGCCCTAGTTTCTACCTTCTTAACAACACTATCAACAAGGCAGGTCCTACAGGCCCTAGTTTCTACCTTCTTAACAACACTATCAACAAGGCAGGTCCTACAGGCCCTAGTTTCTACCTTCTTAACAACACTATCAACAAGGCAGGTCCTACAGGCCCTAGTTTCTACCTTCTTAACAACACTATCAACAAGGCAGGTCCTACAGGCCCTAGTTTCTACCTTCTTAACAACACTGTCAACAAGGCAGGTCCTACAGGCCCTAGTTTCTACCTTCTTAACAACACTATCAACAAGGCAGGTCCTACAGGCCCTAGTTTCTACCTTCTTAACAACACTGTCAACAAGGCAGGTCCTACAGGCCCTAGTTTCTACCTTCTTAACAACACTATCAACAAGGCAGGTCCTACAGGCCCTAGTTTCTACCTTCTTAACAGCACTATCAACAAGGCAGGTCCTACAGGCCCTAGTTTCTACCTTAACAACACTATCAACAAGGCAGGTCCTACAGGCCCTAGTTTATACCTTCTTAACACCACTATCAACAAGGCAGGTCTTACAGGCCCTAGTTTCTACCTTCTTAACAACACTATCAACAAGACAGGTCCTACAGGCCCTGATTTTGTCGCACCTGGACTACTGTTCGTGTGGGAAAATTACAATTGTCTCAGAACAGGGCAGCACGGCTGGCCCTTGGATGTACAGAGAGAGCTAATATTAATAATATGCATGTAAATCTCTCCTGGCTCAAAAGTGGAGGAGAGATTGACTTCATCACTACTTGTTATTTGTGAGAGGTATTGACATGTTGAAAGCACTGAACTGTCTGTCTAAACTACTGGCACACAGCTCAGACTCCCATGTATACTCCACAAGACATGCCACCAGAGGTCTCTTCACAGTCCCCAAGTCCAGAACAGACTATGGGAGGTGAACAGTACTACATAGAGCCATGACTACATGGAACTCTATTCCACATCAGGTAACTGATGCAAACACATCTTATGGAACAGCAGGGACTGTGAAGCAACACAAACACAGGCATAGACACATGCATACACACACATGTACTATACACACGGATTTGGTGTTATAGATATGTGGTAGTAGAGGCCTGAGGACACACACTCAATGTGTTGTGATATCTGTTATGAATGTATTGTAATGTTTTAAAATGCACACACTGGACTCCTGATTCTTCCTGTGGTTGACGGTTGCAGTAAAAAAAATAAAGGAAAATATATTCTACAGACACAGTGGCTTCGGAAATTACCTTAGATGTACTGGACCCCAGGAAGAGTAGCTGCTTCCTTGGCAGCAGCTAATGGGGATTCATAAGAAATATAAAACACAATACCCATAATGTCAAAGTGGAATTATGTTTTTAGAAATGTTTATAAATTAATAAAAAATGAAAAGCTGAAATGTCTTGAGTCAATAAGTGTTCAACCTCTTTGTTATGGCAAGGAGCCTAAATAAGTTCAGGGGTAAAAATGTGCTTAACAAGTCACATAATAAGTTGCATGGACTCTGTGTTTAAAATTATTTTTGAATGACTACCTCATCTCTGTACCCCACACATATAATTATCTGTAAGGTCCCTCAGTCGAGCAGTGCATTTCAAACAGATTCAACCACAAAGACCAGGGAGGTTTTCCAAATGCCTCGCTGAGGAAGGGCACCTATTGGTAGATGGGTAAAAAAAAAAGCAGACATTGAATATTCCTTTGAGCATGGTGAAGTTATTAATTACACTTTGGATGGTGTATCAATATACCCAGTCACTACAAAGATACAGGCGTCCTTCCTAACTCAGTCACCGGGGAGGAAGGAAACCACTCAGGGATTTCACCATGAGGCCAATAGTGACTTTAAAACAGTTACAGAGTTTAATGGCTGTGAGAGGAGAGAACTGAGGATGGATCAACAACATTGTAGTTACTCCACAATACTAACCTGAATGACAGAGTGAAAAGAAGGAAGCCTGTACAGAATACAAAATATTCCAAAACATTTGTTTTTTTAATGTGTGTTTTGGGTAGTTTTTTTTTACAGTGAAAAATTCTCCAGTCTGAACAGATACAACTGAAAGTGTAATGATAATGAACTTAAATTTTTTTGATTGAACAAAAAATGCTGAGATTCTATCACTCTAATTTCAAAAAGAGCTATTAGCAGCACTGTTTTGGTTGATTTAGTGTCTCAAACCAGTGAGTTTATTAACATTCATCATCAAGAATATGGGCAAAATGTTATTATTGACAATGAAAGAGGTGGGAATATGGTTCCCTTGTCATGTAATTGCTACATTTACTATCAATATAGCATTAAAAATAGTTTTCAAGATTGTATTTTGGCTATTCTTTTTCGCAATGCGAATATTGGATCGTGACTGAGAAAACCTGGTTCAATTTGGGTCTTGAGGCAAAACTTAGACCCATATAGGCCCTGGTCAAAAGTAGTGCCTTAGACCCATATAGGCCCTGGTCAAAAGTAGTGCCCTACGGACCCATATAGGCCCTGGTCAAAAGTAGTGCCCTACAGACCCATATAGGCCCTGGTCAAAAGTAGTGCCCTACAGAACCATATAGGCCCTGGTCAAAAGTAGTGCCCTACAGACCCATATAGGCCCTGGTCAAAAGTAGTGCCTTAGACCCATATAGGCCCTGGTCAAAAGTAGTGCCTTAGACCCATATAGGCCCTGGTCAAAAGTAGTGCCTTAGACCCATATAGGCCCTGGTCAAAAGTAGTGCCCTACAGACCCATATAGGCCCTGGTCAAAAGTAGTGCCCTACGGACCCATATAGGCCCTGGTCAAAAGTAGTGCCCTACAGACCCATATAGGCCCTGGTCAAAAGTAGTGCCTTAGACCCATATAGGCCCTGGTCAAAAGTAGTGCCCTACAGACCCATATAGACCCTGGTCAAAAGTAGTGCCTTAGACCCATATAGGCCCTGGTCAAAAGTAGTGCCCTACAGACCCATATAGGCCCTGGTCAAAAGTAGTGCCCTACGGACCCATATAGGCCCTGGTCAAAAGTAGTGCCCTACAGACCCATATAGGCCCTGGTCAAAAGTAGTGCCTTAGACCCATATAGTTCCTGGTCAAAAGAAGTGCCCTACAGACCCATATAGGCCCTGGTCAAAAGTAGTGCCCTACAGACCCATATAGGCCCTGGTCAAAAGTAGTGCCCTACAGACCCATATAGTTCCTGGTCAAAAGTAGTGCCCTACAGACTCATATAGTTCCTGGTCAAAAGTAGTGCCCTACAGACCCATATAGGCCCTGGTCAAAAGTAGTGCCTTAGACCCATATAGGCCCTGGTCAAAAGTAGTGCCCTACAGACCCATATAGGCCCTGGTCAAAAGTAGTGCCCTACAGACCCATATAGGCCCTGGTCAAAAGTAGTGCCCTACAGAATAGGGAGCCATTAGGGTGCTTGATGAGGTGCAACCAGGAGGAAGGAGAGTCTCACTCTTTAATAAATCATCTGTTTATTGTGAGAACAGTTACATTGACTGAGAACAGTTACAGGCTTTTAATTGTTCTGTACTGCTCTTACGTTACAGTTAGAACTGTTTATAACCTTCATAATAACTAGTCTGTTTATAACCTTCATAATAACTAGTCTAACTGTTTATAACCTTCATAATAACTAGTCTGTTTATAACCTTCATAATAACTAGTCTAACTGTTTATAACCTTCATAATAACTAGTCTGTTTATAACCTTCATAATAACTAGTCTGTTTATAACCTTCATAATAACTAGTCTGTTTATAACCTTCATAATAACTAGTCTGTTTATAACCTTCATAATAACTAGTCTGTTTATAACCTTCATAATAACTAGTCTGTTTATAACCTTCATAATAACTAGTCTGTTTATAACCTTCATAATAACTAGTCTGTTTATAACCTTCATAATAACTAGTCTAACTGTTTATAACCTTCATAATAACTAGTTTAACTGTTAATAACCATCATAATAACTAGTCTAACTGTTAATAACCTTCATAATAACTAGTCTAACTGTTTATAACCTTCATAATAACTAGTCTGTTTATAACCTTCATAATAACTAGTCTAACTGTTTATAACCATCATAATAACTAGTCTGTTTATAACCTTCATAATAACTAGTCTGTTTATAACCTTCATAATAACTAGTCTAACTGTTTATAACCTTCATAATAACTAGTCTAACTGTTTATAACCTTCATAATAACTAGTCTAACTGTTTATAACCTTCATAATAACTAGTCTGTTTATAACCTTCATAATAACTAGTCTAACTGTTTATAACCTTCATAATAACTAATATGTTTATAACCTTCATAATAACTAGTCTGTTTATAACCTTCATAATAACTAGTCTGTTTATAACCATCATAATAACTAGTCTGTTAATAACCTTCATAATAACTAGTCTGTTTATAACCTTCATAATAACTAGTCTAACTGTTTATAACCATCATAATAACTAGTCTAACTGTTAATAACCTTCATAATAACTAGTCTGTTTATAACCTTCATAATAACTTGTCTAACTGTTTATAACCTTCATAATAACTAGTCTAACTGGTTATAACCTTCATAATAACTAGTCTGTTTATAACCTTCATAATAACTAATATGTTTATAACCTTCATAATAACTAGTCTAACTGTTAATAACCTTCATAATAACTAGTCTGTTTATAACCTTCATAATAACTTGTCTAACTGTTTATAACCTTCATAATAACTAGTCTAACTGGTTATAACCTTCATAATAACTAGTCTGGTTATAACCTTCATAATAACTAGTCTGTTTATAACCTTCATAATAACTAATATGTTTATAACCTTCATAATAACTAGTCTGTTTATAACCTTCATAATAACTAGTCTGTTTATAACCTTCATAATAACTAGTCTGTTTATAACCTTCATAATAACTAGTCTAACTGTTAATAACCTTCATAATAACTAGTCTGTTTATAACCTTCATAATAACTAGTCTGTTTATAACCTTCATAATAACTAATATGTTTATAACCTTCATAATAACTAGTCTAACTGTTTATAACCTTCATAATAACTAGTCTGTTTATAACCTTCATAATAACTAGTCTGTTTATAACCTTCATAATAACTAGTCTGTTTATAACCTTCATAATAACTAGTCTGTTTATAACCTTCATAATAACTAGTCTGTTTATAACCTTCATAATAACTAGTCTAACTGTTAATAACCTTCATAATAACTAGTCTGTTTATAACCTTCATAATAACTAGTCTAACTGTTTATAACCTTCATAATAACTAGTCTGTTTATAACCTTCATAATAACTAGTCTGTTTATAACCTTCATAATAACTAGTCTGTTTATAACCTTCATAATAACTAGTCTAACTGTTAATAACCTTCATAATAACTAGTCTGTTTATAACCTTCATAATAACTAGTCTAACTGTTTATAACCTTCATAATAACTAGTCTGTTTATAACCTTCATAATAACTAGTCTAACTGTTTATAACCTTCATAATAACTAGTCTAACTGTTTATAACCATCATAATAACTAGTCTGTTTATAACCTTCATAATAACTAGTCTGTTTATAACCTTCATAATAACTAGTCTGTTTATAACCTTCATAATAACTAGTCTAACTGTTTATAACCTTCATAATAACTAGTCTGTTTATAACCTTCATAATAACTAGTCTAACTGTTTATAACCTTCATAATAACTAGTCTGTTTATAACCTTCATAATAACTAGTCTGTTTATAACCTTCATAATAACTAGTCTGTTTATAACCTTCATAATAACTAGTCTGTTTATAACCTTCATAATAACTAGTCTGTTTATAACCTTCATAATAACTAGTCTAACTGTTAATAACCTTCATAATAACTAGTCTGTTTATAACCTTCATAATAACTAGTCTAACTGTTTATAACCTTCATAATAACTAGTCTGTTTATAACCTTCATAATAACTAGTTTAACTGTTTATAACCTTCATAATAACTAGTCTAACTGTTTATAACCATCATAATAACTAGTCTGTTTATAACCTTCATAATAACTAGTCTGTTTATAACCTTCATAATAACTAGTCTAACTGTTTATAACCTTCATAATAACTAGTCTGTTTATAACCTTCATAATAACTAGTCTGTTTATAACCTTCATAATAACTAGTCTAACTGTTTATAACCTTCATAATAACTAGTCTGTTTATAACCTTCATAATAACTAGTCTGTTTATAACCTTCATAATAACTAGTCTAACTGTTTATAACCTTCATAATAACTAGTCTAACTGTTTATAACCTTCATAATAACTAGTCTAACTGTTTATAACCATCATAATAATGTGAATCTGTTTGTTCCAGGAAAAATAGATCTGTGCTGCTGTTCTGATTGACAGGTCTGGAAGGATGAAGGACTTGTATCAGTGAAGTATTTGCTCTGATCATCATGTGGTCAGTATAATACATACATTACTGTTCACATTTACATTTTGGTCAGACACTCCACAGCGACTTATACTTAGTGCTATATGATGAAGTGTATCTCGTGGTTTAGACTCAGAGGTGATACTCAGCATGAGACAGGAACAATCGCTAGATCAGACATCTCATTCTCATCATTGTTCTGTAGAGGCTACCCTGGCAGCCATGTTTCAAGTTCCAAGTTTTAATGTCACGTGCACCAGTACAGTGAAATGCCTTTCAGCTGTAACCCCAACAATGCACTAATCAATAACAATGTAACAATAACAAGGTAGAACAAAAACACACAATAAATACAAATAAGAAAGTAAGTAAGCGATCTATATACAGGGACAGTTCCAGGGTCAGTAGCTATATACAGGATCAGTAGCTATATACAGGGTCAGTAGTTATATACAGGGTCAGTAGTTATATACAGGGTCAGTATCTATATACAGGGTCAGTAGCTATATACAGGGTCAGTAGCTATATACAGGGTCAGTAGCTATATACAAGGTCAGTTCCAGGGTCAGTAGCTATATACAGGGTCAGTAGTTATATACAGGGTCAGTAGCTATATACAGGGTCAGTAGCTATATACAGGGTCAGTAGCTATATACAGGGTCAGTAGCTATATACAGGGTCAGTAGCTATATACAAGGTCAGTTCCAGGGTCAGTAGCTATATACAGGGTCAGTAGCTATATACAGGGTCAGTAGTTATATACAGGACAGTTCCAGGGTCAGTAGCTATATACAGGGTCAGTAGTTATATACAGGGTCAGTAGCTATATACAGGGTCAGTAGCTATATACAGGATCAGTTCCAGGGTCAGTAGTTATATACAGGGTCAGTAGTTATATACAGGGTAAGTAGTTATATACAGGGTCAGTAGTTATATACAGGGTCAGTAGCTATATACAGGGTCAGTAGTTATATACAGGGTCAGTAGTTATATACAGGGTCAGTAGCTATATACAGGGTCAGTAGTTATATACAGGGTCAGTAGCTATATACCGGATCAGTTCCAGGGTCAGTAGCTATATACAGGGTCAGTTCCAGGGTCAGTAGCTATATACAGGGTCAGTAGTTATATACAGGATCAGTTCCAGGGTCAGTAGCTATATACAGGGTCAGTTCCAGGGTCAGTAGCTATATACAGGGTCAGTAGCTATATACAGGATCAGTTCCAGGGTCAGTAGTTATATACAGGGTCAGTAGCTATATACAGGATCAGTTCCAGGGTCAGTAGCTATATACAGGATCAGTTCCAGGGTCAGTAGTTATATACAGGGTCAGTAGCTATATACAGGGTCAGTAGTTATATACAGGGACAGTTCCAGGGTCAGTAGCTATATACAGGGTCAGTAGCTATATACAGGGTCAGTAGTTATATACAGGGTCAGTAGCTATATACAGGGTCAGTAGCTATATACAGGGACAGTTCCAGGGTCAGTAGCTATATACAGGGTCAGTAGCTATATACAGGGTCAGTTCCAGGGTCAGTAGTTATATACAGGGTCAGTAGCTATATACAGGGTCAGTAGTTATATACAGGGACAGTTCCAGGGTCAGTAGCTATATACAGGGTCAGTAGCTATATACAGGGTCAGTTCCAGGGTCAGTAGTTATATACAGGGTCAGTAGCTATATACAGGGTCAGTAGTTATATACAGGGACAGTTCCAGGGTCAGTAGCTATATACAGGGTCAGTAGCTATATACAGGGTCAGTAGCTATATACAGGGTCAGTAGTTATATACAGGGTCAGTAGCTATATACAGGGTCAGTAGTTATATACAGGGTCAGTAGCTATATACAGGGTCAGTAGCTATATACAGGGTCAGTTCCAGGGTCAGTAGCTATATACAGAGACAGTTCCAGGGTCAGTAGTTATATACAGGGTCAGTAGCTATATACAGGGTCAGTAGCTATATACAGGGTCAGTAGTTATATACAGGGTCAGTAGCTACATACAGGGTCAGTAGCTATATACAGGGTCAGTTCCAGGGTCAGTAGCTATATACAGGGTCAGTTCCAGGGTCAGTAGCTATATACAGGGTCAGTTCCAGGGTCAGTAGCTACATACAGGGTCAGTAGCTATATACAGGGTCAGTTCCAGGGTCAGTAGCTATATACAGGGTCAGTTCCAGGGTCAGTAGCTATATACAGGGTCAGTTCCAGGGTCCGTAGCTATATACAGGGTCAGTAGCTATATACAGGGTCAGTTCCAGGGTCAGTAGCTATATACAGGATCAGTTCCAGGGTCAGTAGCTATATACAGGGTCAGTAGCTATATACAGGGTCAGTAGTTATATACAGGGTCAGTAGTTATATACAGGGACAGTTCCAGGGTCAGTAGCTATATACAGGGTCAGTAGCTATATACAGGGTCAGTAGCTATATACAGGGTCAGTAGTTATATACAGGGCCAGTGGCTATATACAGGGTCAGTAGTTATATACAGGGTCAGTAGCTATATACAGGGTCAGTAGCTATATACAGGGTCAGTAGCTATATACAGGGTCAGTAGTTATATACAGGGCCAGTGGCTATATACAGGGTCAGTAGTTATATACAGGGTCAGTAGCTATATACAGGGTCAGTAGTTATATACAGGGTCAGTAGCTATATACAGGGTCAGTAGTTATATACAGGGTCAGTAGCTATATAGAGGGTCAGTAGCTACATACAGGGTCAGTAGCTATATACAGGGTCAGTTCCAGGGTCAGTAGCTATATACAGGGTCAGTTCCAGGGCCAGTAGCTATATACAGGGACAGTTCCAGGGCCAGTAGCTATATACAGGGTCAGTAGTTATATACTGGGTCAGTAGCTATATACAGGGTCAGTAGCTATATACAGGGTCAGTAGTTATATACAGGGTCAGTAGTTATATACAGGGTCAGTATTTATATACAGGGACAGTTCCAGGGTCAGTAGTAATATACAGGGACAGTTCCAGGGTCAGTAGCTATATACAGGGTCAGTAGCTATATACAGGGACAGTTCCAGGGTCAGTAGTAATATACAGGGACAGTTCCAGGGTCAGTAGCTATATACAGGGTCAGTAGCTATATACAGGGTCAGTTCCAGGGTCAGTAGCTATATACAGGGTCAGTAGCTATATACAGGATCAGTTCCAGGGTCAGTAGCTATATACAGGGTCAGTAGCTATATACAGGATCAGTTCCAGGGTCAGTAGCTATATACAGGGTCAGTAGTTCAGTCAAAACTGTTCGCTGCTCTGGCACCCCAATGGTGGAACAAACTCCCTCACGACGCCAGGTCAGCGGAGTCAATCACCACCTTCCGGAGACACCTGACACCCCACCTCTTTAAGGAATACCTAGGATAGGATAAAGTAATCCTTCTAACCCCCCCCCCCCCTCCCCCTTAAAAGAGTTAGATGCACTATTGTAAAGTGGTTGTTCCACTGGATATCATAAGGTGAATGCACCAATTTGTAAGTCGCTCTGGATAAGAGCGTCTGCTAAATGACGTAAATGTAAATGTAAATGTAGTTATATACAGGGTCAGTAGTTATATACAGGGACAGTAGCTATATACAGGGTCAGTAGTTATATACAGGGTCAGTAGCTATATACAGGGTCAGTAGTTATATACAGGGTCAGTAGTTATATACAGGGTCAGTAGCTATATACAGGGTCAGTTCCAGGGTCAGTAGCTATATACAGGGTCAGTAGCTATATACAGGGTCAGTAGCTATATACAGGGTCAGTAGTTATATACAGGGTCAGTAGCTATATACAGGGTAAGTAGTTATATACAGGGTCAGTACTATATACAGGGTCAGTAGCTATATACAGGGTCAGTAGCTATATACAGGGTCAGTATCTATATACAGGGTCAGTAGCTATATACAGGGTCAGTAGCTATATACAGGGTCAGTAGCTATATACAGAGTCAGTAGCTATATACAGGGTCAGTAGCTATATACAGGGTCAGTAGCTATATACAGGGTCAGTAGCTATATACAGGGTCAGTAGTTATATACAGGGTCAGTAGTTATATACAGGGTCAGTATTTATATACAGGGACAGTTCCAGGGTCAGTAGTAATATACAGGGACAGTTCCAGGGTCAGTAGCTATATACAGGGTCAGTAGCTATATACAGGGACAGTTCCAGGGTCAGTAGTAATATACAGGGACAGTTCCAGGGTCAGTAGCTATATACAGGGTCAGTAGCTATATACAGGGTCAGTTCCAGGGTCAGTAGCTATATACAGGGTCAGTAGCTATATACAGGATCAGTTCCAGGGTCAGTAGCTATATACAGGGTCAGTAGCTATATACAGGATCAGTTCCAGGGTCAGTAGCTATATACAGGGTCAGTAGTTCAGTCAAAACTGTTCGCTGCTCTGGCACCCCAATGGTGGAACAAACTCCCTCACGACGCCAGGTCAGCGGAGTCAATCACCACCTTCCGGAGACACCTGACACCCCACCTCTTTAAGGAATACCTAGGATAGGATAAAGTAATCCTTCTAACCCCCCCCCCCCTCCCCCTTAAAAGAGTTAGATGCACTATTGTAAAGTGGTTGTTCCACTGGATATCATAAGGTGAATGCACCAATTTGTAAGTCGCTCTGGATAAGAGCGTCTGCTAAATGACGTAAATGTAAATGTAAATGTAGTTATATACAGGGTCAGTAGTTATATACAGGGACAGTAGCTATATACAGGGTCAGTAGTTATATACAGGGTCAGTAGCTATATACAGGGTCAGTAGTTATATACAGGGTCAGTAGTTATATACAGGGTCAGTAGCTATATACAGGGTCAGTTCCAGGGTCAGTAGCTATATACAGGGTCAGTAGCTATATACAGGGTCAGTAGCTATATACAGGGTCAGTATCTATATACAGGGTCAGTAGCTATATACAGGGTAAGTAGTTATATACAGGGTCAGTACTATATACAGGGTCAGTAGCTATATACAGGGTCAGTAGCTATATACAGGGTCAGTATCTATATACAGGGTCAGTAGCTATATACAGGGTCAGTAGCTATATACAGGGTCAGTAGCTATATACAGAGTCAGTAGCTATATACAGGGTCAGTAGCTATATACAGGGTCAGTAGCTATATACAGGGTCAGTAGTTATATACAGGGCCAGTGGCTATATACAGGGTCAGTAGTTATATACAGGGCCAGTGGCTATATACAGGGTCAGTAGTTATATACAGGGTCAGTAGCTATATACAGGGACAGTAGCTATATACAGGGTCAGTTCCAGGATCAGTAGCTATATACAGGGTCAGTATCTATATACAGGATCAGTTCCAGGGTCAGTAGCTATATACAGGGTCAGTAGCTATATACAGGGTCAGTAGCTATATACAGGGTCAGTAGCTATATACAGGGTCAGTTCCAGGGTCAGTAGCTATATACAGGGTCAGTAGTTATATACAGGGTCAGTAGCTATATACAGGGTCAGTTCCAGGGTCAGTAGCTATATACAGGGTCAGTATCTATATACAGGGTCAGTATCTATATACAGGGTCAGTAGTTATATACAGGGTCAGTAGCTACATACAGGGTCAGTTCCAGGGTCAGTAGCTATATACAGGGTCAGTAGCTATATACAGGGTCAGTAGCTATATACAGGGTCAGTAGCTATATACAGGGTCAGTAGCTATATACAGGGTCAGTAGTTATATACAGGGTCAGTAGCTATATACAGGGTCAGTAGCTATATACAAGGTCAGTAGCTATATACAGGGTCAGTAGCTATATACAGGGTCAGTAGCTATATACAGGGTCAGTAGTTATATACAGGGTCAGTAGTTATATACAGGGTCAGTATCTATATACAGGGTCAGTAGCTATATACAGGGTCAGTAGCTATATACAGGGTCAGTAGCTATATACATAGTCAGTTCCAGGGTCAGTAGCTATATACAGGATCAGTTCCAGGGTCAGTAGCTATATACAGGGTCAGTAGCTATATACAGGGTCAGTAGCTATATACAGGGTCAGTAGCTATATACAGGGTCAGTAGTTATATACAGGGTCAGTAGTTATATACAGGGTCAGTAGCTATATACAGGGTCAGTAGTTATATACAGGGACAGTTCCAGGGTCAGTAGCTATATACAGGGTCAGTAGCTATATACAGGGTCAGTAGCTATATACAGGGTCAGTAGTTATATACAGGGTCAGTAGCTATATACAGGGTCAGTAGTTATATACAGGGTCAGTAGCTATATACAGGGTCAGTAGCTATATACAGGGTCAGTTCCAGGGTCAGTAGCTATATACAGAGACAGTTCCAGGGTCAGTAGTTATATACAGGGTCAGTAGCTATATACAGGGTCAGTTCCAGGGTCAGTAGCTATATACAGAGACAGTTCCAGGGTCAGTAGTTATATACAGGGTCAGTAGCTATATACAGGGTCAGTTCCAGGGTCAGTAGCTATATACAGGGACAGTTCCAGGGTCAGTAGCTATATACAGGGTCAGTAGCTATATACAGGGACAGTAGCTATATACAGGGTCAGTAGCTATATACAGGGTCAGTAGTTATATACAGGGACAGTAGCTATATACAGGGTCAGTAGTTATATACAGGGTCAGTAGTTATATACAGGGTCAGTAGCTATATACAGGATCAGTTCCAGGGTCAGTAGTTATATACAGGGTCAGTAGTTATATACAGGGTCAGTAGTTATATACAGGGTCAGTAGTTATATACAGGGTCAGTAGTTATATACAGGGTCAGTAGTTATATACAGGGTCAGTAGCTATATACAGGATCAGTTCCAGGGTCAGTAGCTATATACAGGGTCAGTTCCAGGGTCAGTAGCTATATACAGGGTCAGTAGCTATATACAGGATCAGTTCCAGGGTCAGTAGTTATATACAGGGTCAGTAGCTATATACAGGGTCAGTAGTTATATACAGGGTCAGTAGTTATATACAGGGTCAGTAGTTATATACAGGGTCAGTAGTTATATACAGGGTCAGTAGTTATATACAGGGTCAGTAGTTATATACAGGGTCAGTAGCTATATACAGGATCAGTTCCAGGGTCAGTAGCTATATACAGGGTCAGTTCCAGGGTCAGTAGCTATATACAGGGTCAGTAGCTATATACAGGGTCAGTTCCAGGGTCAGTAGCTATATACAGGGTCAGTAGCTATATACAGGATCAGTTCCAGGGTCAGTAGCTATATACAGGATCAGTTCCAGGGTCAGTAGCTATATACAGGATCAGTTCCAGGGTCAGTAGTTATATACAGGGTCAGTAGCTATATACAGGGTCAGTAGCTATATACAGGGTCAGTAGTTATATACAGGGACAGTTCCAGGGTCAGTAGCTATATACAGGGTCAGTAGCTATATACAGGGTCAGTAGTTATATACAGGGACAGTTCCAGGGTCAGTAGCTATATACAGAGACAGTAGCTATATACAGGGACAGTTCCAGGGTCAGTAGCTATATACAGGGTCAGTAGTTATATACAGGGACAGTTCCAGGGTCAGTAGCTATATACAGG